>NC_044278.2:87722360-87957360 GCF_004027225.2 Strigops habroptila
CTGGCAAAATCTTGGAACAGTTTCTCCTGGAAAACATGCTAAGACACATGAAAAACAATGAGGTGGTTGGTGACAGCCAACATGGCTTCACTAACGGGAAATCCTGCCTGACCAATTTGGTGGCCTTCTATAATGGAGACACGGAACTGATGGTCAGGGGCAGAGCAATTGACGTCATCTACCTGGACTTGTGCAAAGCGTTCGACATTGTCCCGCATGACATCCTTGTCTCTAAGTTGGAGAGACATCAATTTGATAGATGGACCGCTCGGTGGATCAAAAACTGGCTCGATGGCCGCACGCAAAGAGTTGTGGTAAATAGCTCAATGTCCAGTTGGAAACCTGTAACGAGTGGTGTCCCTCAGGGATCGGTGTTGGGACCGGTCCTGTTCAACATCTTTGTCGGCGACATGGACAGTGGGATGGAGTGCGCCCTCCGCAAGTTTGCCGACGACACCAAGCTGTGTGGTTCGGTTGATATGCTGGAGGGAAGGGATGCCATCCAGAGGGGCCTTGACACGCTTGTGAGGTGGGCCGATGCCAACCTTATGAAGTTTAACCAAGCCAAGTGTAAGGTCCTACACCTGGGTCGGGGCAATCCCAGGCACAGCTACAGGTTGGGCAGAGAAGAGATTCAGAGCAGCCCTGGGGAGAAGGACTTGGGGGTGTTGGTTGACGAGAAGCTTAACATGAGCTGGCAGTGTGCACTTGCAGCCCAGAAAGCCAACCGTATCCTGGGCTGCATCAAAAGAAGCGTGACCAGCAGGTCGAAGGAGGTGATCCTGCCCCTCTACTCTGCTCTCGTGAGACCTCACTTGGAGTACTGTGCACAGTTCTGGTGTCCTCACCATAAAAAGGACATGGTGCTGTTGAAGCGAGTCCAGAAGGGGGACACGAGGATGATAAGAGGGCTGGAGCACCTCTCGTATGAAGACAGGCTGAGAGAGTTGGGGCTGTTCAGCCTGGAGAAGAGAAGGCTGCGTGGAGACCTCATAGCAGCCTTCCAGTATCTGAAGGGGGTCTACAAGGATGCTGGGGAGGGACTCTTCCTTAGGGACTGTAGTGGTAGGACAAGGGGTAATGGGTTCAAACTTAAACAGGGGAAGTTTAGATTAGATATAAAGAAGTTCTTTACAGTGAGGGTGGTGAAGCACTGGAATGGGTTGCTCAGGGAGGTTGTGGATGCTCCATCCCTGGCGATGTTCAAGGCCACGTTGGACAGAGCCTTGGATCACGTGGTTTAGGGCAAGGTGTCCCTGCCCATGGCAGGGGGGTTGGAACTAGATGATCTTAAGGTCCTTTCCAACCCTTACGATTCTATGATTCTATGATTCTATGAATATTACTCCAAATATGACAGACTCTGAGGGCAGAAGACTCTTGAACTACTTGAGAAAGTCAAAACCATCATTACTAGCCAAGAATAAAACCATTATGAGTCCCTTTATTACATAGCAAAAAGGGTTAAAATACATCTGATCAGCTCTATGCTTATTAAATTTGATAAAACCTATAGAACTGGATTTTAGTTGAATAGGCAATTATAATTGTACTCTACGATCTCCCTGGAAGAAAGTGTCTGGGAAATTCTGAATAAAATATAAAGTAAATATTTCATTTAATCTTTCTTCTCTTTGCCTGGTTGTAAGACTAATCTCCAAGGTTCTAGATAATCACGATTTATTTTGTATAGAAAAAGATAATGTTCTTTTAAAAGGTTGTTGAAAATTCAGAGGACTGAGGTAAGTGATCAGTTTAAACTGATCAAGAGAGTTTTAAAATCATTAAATGGGAGTTAAAAATTGTAGGGTTTTTTTTTTTTAATCAGGTGTGTATTTTCACCTTATCCATAATTCTCATTATGACTAGAATCTCAACTTTTTTGCTCATAAGCCTTTACAAAAATTTAATTGAATAAAGTAAAAGTTATGCAGTAGAAAATGTAGATATAGGCAAGTTTGTATGTTTGGCAGCATTTAAATGAAAAAGTTAAGTGAATCTTTCAGTTCAAAAAAAAAAAAAAGAAAAGAAAGTAGGAAGTTTTTTAGTATTAAAAACTTTTAATTTGCAGCAGCAAGTATAGCCACTTTTCTTTACAATATGACCTGCAACTATTACAAATAAGTTAAATCAGTGCTTGTAAAAATTTAAATGTCCCCATGCACTGAATACAAATTAGATCTTGACATGGAAGCACCCCATAGCTGCCTGTTTTCAGCCTTGTATTGTGATCTGTTTCAACTAGCATTCAGTACAATTTCCCTCTAAAAAGTACATAACAAAATGGCCCGTTACTTATTACTTTTGAGGAAAAACTAGTTAGACTGTGGTGATTATGGATGGGTTAGATTTTTTTCAGAGAAAAGCTATCTATGTGGTCTGGGCTACATTTAGTGACATCACAAATGGGACAGAGAGACAGAAGTATCTGACTTAAGAAAGAAATAATTTACTTATTTAAAGCAGTTTTGTATGAAATCAACATTGGAATATATTCAGAAGAAAAAAGGACAAAGGAAAGAATGGCAAGAAATCTGAAGTATTTCCATTCAGGAAAATAAAGTGATATCTGGTAGGATGTAAGTAGTAGTCATAGCTTGTCAAACTTAGAAAAAGCATGTGGATGTTGTTTGAACACAAAGGATGTCTAAGAACATGGCTTTAATAAGATATATAATCTTGCTGAATTCAGCACACAGGGAAATACAGTAGCAGATCTCTCAGCTGTTAGAGGTTTATTCAGTCTCCTAGTACAATGGTATGCAACAGCTTCTTAAACTTTTCTGTGTTAATGTATCCAAAGTTTATATTTTTAAAATATTTAGAGAATCTGTGTAATTCAAAAGGTAGAATGAATCACCAGCAGTCATGGTGATTATTAAATGGCAACAGCCATGGTAAAACTGGAATCCTAAAGAGCTTTAAAATTTTCAGCAGGAACTTTTGAAGAAAAGTGCACTGTCTGGACTTTAAAAAAATGGCATTGAAACATGGAGAAAGCAAAAGTAGAATTAATCTCAACCAAACTTAGCTTTGTCAGTTATCAATGGGGAAATGCAAACAGCTCCAAATGGTGATTTTATCCTAACAGTTTTAGTTATCTGAAGAGGAAGGGAATTACCGATACCTATACCTTACCATTAACTAAGCAGCTTCCAAGGGTAAGTTGCCTAACATTAAATGAAATAAATCTGATACTCAGTGATTTTCCATATTTACATAGGAAATCAGTGGGGCAGCTGAAAGGGAGAAGTTACCTTTCTTATGTGTTTTAGCAGAGAATACATCATGGACTATACCTTTTATGTACAACAATATCTGTGCATTGGAATCTTGATTGCAACACAGAGTAACGTCATTCTTGAAATGTCACAAGCCTGAAATGACACATATGAAATGACGTTAGTATGTGACAATTCAATCTGTCTGCATTAAAGTCTATGGCAACATTTACACTGACATCAGATTAACATGAGTTTCTGGATATTCCCATATGTTTTAAATACTTATACATAGAAGGGATGTACATGGCTGTAGCTGGATTTATCAAGGGCTGAAAAATAACAGAAGTCTTAGACTCAAACTATATCTTTTTACAAGCTCCATAAAATGTGGTTTGTTGTTGATGTTATTCATTTTGCTTTCCTCTATACTTTTTAATCTGTTCAGGAGAGCTAGTGCTAAAATACGATAAGAAAAGCCATTTTCATGACTTCCAAAACCAGCTGGCACCAGAAGAGTCGATTCTTTTAAGTTTTCCAGACTCAATTTTTGTGGACCTGAAGGATTTAGACAGCTTAGATAGGTCAGTGAAGGTCTTTGTTTGTATGTGAATTTAAATCGAGCTCTTGAACCTCGTAAAATTTTGTCCATAACAATCTCCTATTTATAGGTATATATCCTTTTTATACGTACAAAAAAGCGAGCATTGCTTTTCTTTTGTCTAAACATTTTGTTAATGTGTTACAAACCTGAAGTTTTGGAAAAAAAAAATATATATATACACACATACCAATTATAAGCTCAGATAGCATTAGTAATAGATAAAAGAGAACATTTTTAATAAAGTGCTTTTATTGTCAAATTTGAAGAAAAAGAAAATTACTTGTATACAGAAGTAAGCACAAATTAAGTACTGAAGTATGCTAAAAGCATGGTCTGATCTTTTTCAAAGCAAGTGCAGTTTAGAAACAAACTCTCATCACAGCAGTAATCATCTTGATTCTTCAGTAAAATACATAAAAAACACAGTTCATAAGCTTACATTTGTAGATGCTAATGTCAGGAACTTCATTATCATACTGTCCTTTAAAACTTTTAAACTGGTGATCATGTGACTAAAAAAAAAAAAGGGTCATTCAGGCAGATCTCTCTGAAGGTAGAAACACAATGATAAAATTTGTAAAAGGACAGTCAGAAAAGCAGTCATTAAAATCTAACTTAATTCTCAATCCAAATGTCTTCTCGTTGATAATGAGCTATAATGGCCTGCAATGCCCTGGATAAACCTCTTCTGGCATATCTGGCTGAGAGCTACTTTTAGTAGGAAAGCATTTATAGAAATGCTCAGAAACCCAAACACTAGTAGTTGGATAGGTTAAAATACAAGTTATTTTTGAAAATGAGAACACAAAGAGACCTCCTTTTTAGACTCTGTGTTTCAAAGTCTGGAACTGTTAAGTCAGATGACAATTATGGATCATCATTTTTTACCCTGGAAAACAAGCATGAGCTCACGCCATAAGATCAGTTCAAAAGATGAGTGATGTAAGCAAGCTGTTTTGTTTTGTTTTCTTGTATTTTCTTTTCCTAAATCCTAGATCCATATATTGTGATACACAAGTTTTATTAATTATAAGTTTTAATAGCTTAAAATTTCATTCCCACTTCTGTTCCTCTTTAAGAGATACTCAGTGATAAACATTTATCTACAAAATTTAACATTGATAATTGGGTGCAGTTGAATTTGGTTGCTTTTTTCATTAAACACAAAATCCAAGCTAATTAAAGAAGTGTTGACAAAACCTTTGCTTTCTCAAAATAAGTGGCAAGCCTGAAACCCTTCAGAGACAATATTTTTCTTTCATATATTAATCTATTCTAAACACCTCCACCTCTTATTCCTCAGGTAAGATCACAGATCTTGAGAAATGTTTTTGCCTAACAATTCTAATTTATGCTTAGTTTAAAATTATGGAAGAATATTAATTCTTCAAATATTTGCTTAGAGTATTTAAATTGGTCTTATGATTTCTGAATGTGTATGAAACTTCTGTAGTGTGTTTGACAGAAGTTTTAATCATAAGTTTTAAATAGCTACTGTAAACTTCAGCTTGTTAGGAAAGTAAGCAACCTGTAGGAATAATATATTCCATTATAGAGAATGTATAAATCAAACCATTATTCTGGAGTCTTGTAGAGAAAGAGCACATTGGCTTAGTAAGACCAAAAATCTTACATACTGATTCACATGTCTAACTTTAAGTGTGTTACTGAGATACTTAGGTTGCCCTTGGCTTCTTAAATAGTTAGTAAAAGTGGATAGGTACTCTGGAAGATGACGAAGTACAGATAAAATCTAAATCTCTTTCTGAATTGAACTTACTCTAGCTCCATTACTAGCTTATGGCTGGATACAGCCATACCTGCATGATGTAGGTATTTGTGGGATATTCTTACAAACTGTATAATTTTAGGTACCAATATGGAATCTAAAGATATTTATTGGTAAATTATATAAACAGCAATTTGAATGTTATTGGAATTAACTAAGGAATGCATTAGGTTTCTGGCATGTCTCAGGACAATAGGTAAATTCAAAAAGACAACACTTTTCCAAGGATAATTAAGAAGAAACAATGACTATTCAATGACCATGAAAATTTAACACCATTTTTCATTTTAAATCACTACTATGAATTATCCAAAATGGTTAAGATTTTTCTAGACTTACACAAAAGAATATTTCAGCTTTACAAAGACTTTTTAAAGCCAAAAATGTACCCTGAAAATGTACTTAAGTGTAACAGTGAGTGTGATTATCAGACTGATAGTCACAGTCTAGACATCTAAGTTCTCGTTTATGATCTTTTCATTACTTTTTTGTCATTCCTTTGTAAGCATGTTAGCTGTCTTCCTGACATGAAACACATGAAACTCACAGCTGCTGGATAGCTGTACCCAGGTGTCCAGAGACACCTCAGAGACACACAGAGACTGAGCCTTGTGTCCCTCATGTTTGCACCACATGTATAGGTACAACAACCTATGCTTCTTCCTGTCACACGATTCATCTACTCATTCTAGATAGGTAGGATGCACATTTACACAGTCATAGCCATCATCAAAACACAAAGAATGCACTTCGCCAGCTATACACTCATCTGTATAAGTATTAGAAGGGATATTGCCTGTGATCTTTCTGTCTGCTTGATCAGCACAGCACATGGCCTGACTATAACTGGAACCAGCCTGTGTCCAAGGTCTTGGGAAATTTTGTGAGTGCACTGCACCTTTTTCATTTCGCCATATATCTTCAAGGTAATTTTGCAGAAGGCAGTAACAGCAGATATGATGAAGAAATAAGATTGTATAAAATAGCCTGGAACTACAGAGGGCAAGTATGACAAAGCTGGTTTTTGTCTTTCCTAAAAAAATTTTTTCTTTATTGTGAAGTATATACATCTCATTGAGTGGCCTAAAATCTGACTAAAAACTAAGCTGAGTGTAATGCTTCCTTAAGTGTAAGTAAATGGAGAAATAAGGAACTCAGTCCAGTGGCCCAGGCAGAGGGTACTAGTGTAACTTGAGATGCACTAGGATGATTCTGCTGTATTTCATCTGATACTGCAGAAGAGCACACATCTCTCTTCATCGTGTGCTTTGCCTGACAGCCTTGTGACATCTTGGACAATTAAAGACCTCTCAAATGGTATGAGATATCTATGTGTGGATGACTGAACCATATTAAAAAGTCTGCTCTGGGGCAAGAACCTCACATGGAAGAAATAACCACCTTCTGTGTAGATGGCTAGTCTGGAATGACTTAAGAAATATTCACCAAAAATTGGTGAAAATCTTCATACAAGTCCTTTAAAGTATCTAAATTAAGGTATCAAAGGTATTAAATGTACAGTTATCCAACTGTCACTTATTCCCCAGTTTAGGCACCTGAGTTGTTCATACACTTTCAGCTGAGTCAGGATTGACTTGTCATGTAGAGAACTAATCATTTTTGGTCTTTACTAATCTTGAAAGTATATAAGGAAGTAGAACATCTTCAAATGTTGAGGAAGAAGACCCAACAGTAGGCACATCAGGAGTGTCTCCATCCTCCCTGAACATCATAGGAAAGACAATAGTAACCTGAATCCACAGAATGCATACCCATCAACTAGATGATCTTAAGGTCCTTTCCAACCCTAACCATTCTATGATTCTATGTATTGGAATCTGCTATCAGACTTCTCTATTTCCTTAGAGCTCTGATTATCTCATCCTTTGCACTTACACTACATGTGGATTCTTAATGCATCTGCAACATGAGGCAACATTTTTCTCAAAACTGGCTGTTCCAACCTGCACCACTTGCACAGTACATTAGCTCTCTTCATTGCTTCACTGTGCTGAACATAACTGGTGGCATCTATTCTGTTATGTCAGAGCACAGGAACAACTAGTACAGCTCAAGATAAAGTTCAATGCATTCGATGGCATTTTTTCTGTCCAGGGAATCAGGAAAAAAAGGAAAAGCTAGACTGTCTCAGTGGATGCACAAACATGGTTCCATTTATTCCACTGATCTCCTGCCAAAGGACTGCGCCCTACTAAGTGAGAAGAAAATGATGATAGAGCCCTTGCTCTATCTGGAGAATGGGACATGTAGATGATGGGAAGATTGTTTTCCTGGAGGTAAATCAAAAAAGGGTAAGAATGACTGTTCTAAAAAATCTGCAAGTAACTTTCTCTGTGGCACTGGCTCACACAGCTCTGAACTGACACTGAGAGACAATTATTGAATTTAGATTTTAATTTCTTGCTTCTCTGGACTATGAATTTTTAGTAATATTGGGAATAAAATTATTGATGCTTGACATTTAATACACCTGATTCTTTTCCACAGAAACAATTGTTCGAAGAACATACAAATATCCCTTTCCTCAAATGCATTTTGTGAGGATAAATTTATTAATGAATATGAGATGTTCAGCATCTACAGAGCTGGGAACCATAAAAATAGCTTGTAGGAGAAACAGTGTTTATTTCACTTCTCTCTTTGATAGTGTATTTGTAAAGATTATGGCTCTAATTCTGAGCTCACTTAAGTGCTTGTAAATCAAGCCTATCTTCACTGGTGTAAATGAAGATCAGAATTAGGTGTTATCAGATGAACATTCAGGTACTATAAGCTGTTGTGGATCAATTCCACACTTCAGACATAAATGAAATACAACAGTTTATAGCAAATGAAAAAGTGTCTTTATTAAATTTTTCTTCTTAAATCAGTAAAACCTCCTGTTGATACCCTCCCCTTTTCAATCCTTAACCTCAGTTTTACTGTATGGTGCACAGCCTGTGTCATGTGGTGAGCAGAAGCTGTGCCACCACACATCTTTCCTTTCCATATTAACACCGTGGTTGCATTCACAGGTAACAGATTTCTTTTTCATCACAAAAGAAAACAACCTGAGATGCATCACTGAGGTGACAAGTCTTGATTCAAACTTACTTTAAATCAGTGGTAGTACTGCATTGATTTCGGATGAATTTTGCATCATATCATAACATGACAAAAAGCTCAAGTTTGAATAGCCAAGAAAGTGTAGAATAATATTTATCCCAAGGAAGATAGTTTATTGCGCATGTGGTGACAGCAAGGACAGACAGTAGCTTAGGTGGAATCTTGGAATTGGCATCAACTTAATATGAAACAAAAATTATTGCTTTCAGTAATCTCCCCTTAAAATATTACCTCTGTATTGATTACTTTCTTGTTGCTTAATAACAAACTCAGCACTTACTTAGACATGAAAAGTATATTCAATTGGTTTTAGATAAGCATCTTATAATTTTATCTTGAATTATCTTATACTACAACAACATGGGCAGTCAGTTGTAAAAATTACAATTTCCATTGACTGTGGTCTTCATAGATATTACATTCCCTTGGTTTTGGTTTTTCTTTTTTTTTTTTGGTTAGACGTTGTCTGTAAAGAGTACCTTGGTAGTACTTTAGAAAACAAAAAATTAAATAAATCAGTGAACTAACAACAACCTGTCAATGGGAAATCATAATATACTCAGAATGGTAGCGATATTGTTGCCCAATTACAATAGGTGTTTCATGCTCCACTCTCTATCTGTGGTAAGTATATCAGTATTTTTGGTTTCTGTTTTGTTGCTTTACTTCTTTGACAGTATACCATGCATAATATATTTTAGTATATTTTGCAGGGCAAACAATAATAATGTTAAATTTATTAAGATGAAATGCTTTAAGCATTAGAAACTTTGAGTGTTCAGAATACTAAGGAAGCTAAATTCCATTATATCCACGATATTTCTTAAACTATTCTTTTCATTTAAATGGCTGTCTGATCAAAGTGAAATACCTAGGTAATGAGCTTCAAGAATGTGCTTCCAGTTAAATTATTCTTGACATTTCTTTTTGTCCAATCCATGGAAAAAAGAGACTCCACCTCCCTTTCCCTTATCCAATTCCTTTACTGCTTTCTCCATAACATGCAACTAGAAATTGAAGTATTATACTTAAGTTCTTTCAAGCAAAGGAGGAAATTTAATCCATACCTGTGTGTAAAATAGAAAGGAAAAGAGTGTGTTTTAATTACCAGACAACTTTACAAAAATTAAGCTCATAATTCATCTATATTTTGAAAAAGTGAGAATTTTTCAGATCTCAGAAAAGATGAAAAGGCGAATGGTTCAGGTTTGTACACCTTCAGACGTAAATGTTTCTCTAAACCTGGATGTATGTCCAGTAAGAGATTTTTGACCTCCATCTGTATCTGACCTTTCTGTATTGGCCAGCACCTTATGACTTCCTTCATTTTGTTATGTCAACATGCGGATTCATTTGTATTTTGCTGTATTAGTTAATTCCTTCTGTTTCTATGGAGCTTATATATCCAAGGTATGGTTCTGGATTTCATATTGCATGTCAAATACAAGATAACATGTCACTGTTTTTTTGTTCAAAACATTTATGTGAAGTGGTTTTCTCTCTCTACCTGATTTTCCTAAATACTCAACCTTCAAAATAATTTCAAATCCGTCAATACAAAATTTCCGATGTTAATAAATTATTTATTTTATAAATTTAACATTGCCTGTTCTATACCATCTGAATTTCTGGACATCAATATATTAAGTGACAGCATTAAAACAAGCAAACAAAAAAAAAATCTATTGTCCATATATGAAATTTTTTGAGTATTTCCAATTTAGACATTTTGTAACTGCTATCCTAGAAATGCATGTATCTCTTTTAAGTCTCATATCATATCTGCCAGACTCATGCAGATATATCAGACGTACTAAAGAATCTTGTAACGGTATCAAATAAATACATATATTCAGGTAATTGAATCAAGGTACTATTGGTTTATCAACTGACTCACTTTTTAGGCTTCACTTAATGCACTGACTTGGGTTTTTTTCATCTGGACAATCACAGTGGTGTTTAAGGCACTTTTGAGAATGAGATACATCAGCATAGACCTACATAACTTGTAGACTGCTGTAGAAGTGGTTAGAAGCCAGGCGAACTATAACAGGGCACCTAAAATGAACTGGATGCATATATCAAGCAAATTAATGGAACTCCACTGATTGGAGAGAGAGCATAACATATGTGTTATATATAGACATTTGGGTATACAGGTATCTAAACTTGAACCTGAATCCCACAACAATCACAAAACAAATTATTAACTCATGCAGCTGTGTTTATCAAAGTCTGAATTTTTTTGGAAATTATTCTAAAACAAAACAATCAATAAAAAAAGGAAATCAAAGTAAGGTAACTGCGAAAATGAAACCACAGTAATGCTGAAAATGGTATCTGTCCAGGATAAATTAGCCTCCATTCTTTCCATAGAGGGAATTTGACATCTTTGTAATTACCAGTTTTGAAGACAGCATGTGTACTAACAGACAATTCACAGGAGAATAGACTATTTTTGTAAGAATAATCCATCACTCTTACCAGTGGTTATGTCCAAGGCAGCACCTATCCCCACTAGTTAACACAGGCAACAGGCAGGTAAGAATAAAATTGCTGGCCTGTGGTCCCTGTTGAAAGAATTATCTTTACAAGGGACATTTTCAGTAAATACTAAGCCAGAAACAGGTAAAAAAATGACAAAGAAGGAGATTAAATATATGACAGCATCATCAGGTAGAGAGAATACCTGATGATATGAAGAGATGAACAAAGACCTCAAAAAAGACTTGACAAGGAGAGGAAGTACAAAAACACAGGATTAAAATTATATGCATCTTAAAGAGGGTATGTTTGTGTGGGGAAAGTTTGTATACAAGCTGTCAGTTCCTACAAAGATTTTTCAATTTCATTTTTGAAATGTAAATCATGAAAGCAGATGTATTGAGCTATATTAACAGTCCTATGCAATGTCAGCACTCTGGTACTTGATAATATTTACTTGACTCATCTGTCCACAGAAAAACAAAAAGATGAAAACTGTACTATAAAATCTTCTTAGTCAAGGTAGATGGTTCTTCTAGAAAGTGTCTCAGATCAGAAATTTTAAACTTTATTACTAAATGTAGAGGTGAGAGGAGTATGTTGTTCAAGCAACAAGAAAAGCAGTGACTGTTTAATGATGTTTTGAATTCATGAAGGGTAAAAAATCCTTTTAAAGTGCTTTTTAAGCACAGGCAAGAATGAATCCATTTGGGAGACAGAGACTCACAGGCAATGCATGCTTGTTCCATGTCTGTTTCTCACTGTTGGTTTCATTCATGAAGCAGCAAGCCTTCAGGCACCCAAATGCCTTGCAGTAATTATCCCCAAATGTTTGGTATTCATGAAAAATGCAATTTACTGTAGGGGATACTTCACTAACTTCACTACAAAGGCATGTCACAGCAGTAAATTCTAACACTGCTATAATTATCAGGCTATCACCGATTCCTATTTTTTCATAGGCAAGTCTTTTCTTACAAACACTTGCTCACACTTGCTCAAGGCTGAAATTTAGCATCAGGACCAAACTGGGAAATTTTCCCCACATCTAAGAAAGCTGACCTCATTTGAAAATTCAAGAATATGATCAAGCTGCCTATTTGAATAGGAACACTAAATCCAGCCTGTGCCATCTTTTAATGACGCTACTTCAATATGCCAACTCTGAAATAACGCCCAGTATTTAGGAGGTGAAGTGCTAGTGTAGCTGCTCCAGAAAACACCACAGAAAATGGGTTTCTTCATTAATAATACAAGTCTAAACAGTAGGAAGCCTTCTCATGGAAAGAAGCCTGAAGCCTCTTCAAGAATTACATAAACTGCTGTGCCTGCTACAAAGAGATGGAAGGAAGCAGACAGACCCATGGCTGCATTCAGTGTATGTGCTAGCTTTGTCAGAGGCCTGTCTGCCTTCGAGTAGGTGTTCTTTTATCTTCATGGAGGAGGTCCATGGAGCTAACTAGTTATCACACACCTCTGTAGGGAGACAGCAGTGTAACACTGCAGTTAAATACCAAGTTTACAAATATTTTGTTTGAGAGGTTATTTTCACAAACAAATTTATTTCTAAAGACTTTCTAAAGGAAATTGTTAAGCTAGTCTTGCTTCTAAACCATAAGGCTTCTTTTACCCTTATAGAATAAAGCAAGTTGATAAAATATGCATCTTGAATGATATAATTAATATTGGGCACCAGTGACTTTGAAGATTATTTTTTTTTCTTTCTTTTTAACACTGGGGAAATAAAATATTGATTGAGGGGGCTAGTAAACATAGCAATTACTTCACACAGTAGTTTAGGTTAGCAGCTAGAAGTAGTTTAGTCCTACATGCCAGAATCTGAAGCCTTAGGAACAGAGAGAAAATGCTTTTTAGTAGGAACACTTAGTTAATTCCTACGAAGTTAGTGCTTGGAGGTAGAACCCAAGTCTCCTGTTGGTCTTGTGTGGTTTGCTACTTTGAAGTTCTGCCCTAGGATGTTAAAATTCACACTTACCTGAGCTAACTGGTAGGCCTTAGCTAAAAGAAGTATCTTTGGAACATAATTCTATCAGATCATTCAGATTGTAGGTGAGGGCCTAAAGTTAGCCAGAGAAGCTGGACACAAATGTACTTCATAGTCAGTGGAGTACATGCTAAGAATAGATGCTCCACAAGAAAATAATTTACATCGAGAGAGAGAAATTTTGATAATTGAAATTTAAATATTCATAAGGCATGAAAAACCTAATTTGGGCTACAAAATCAAGCAATGTAGGTTGGAGAAAGAAGGTGAGTACAAAAGTGGCTCGAACTCCTGAGTTCTTCTCTGTAAGTACAGGAGTGAATTCAGGAAAACTGATTTTTTTTTCCTTAATCTATCACTAGCTCGCTAGTCGGTAGTGACTGACTGACTTAGGTTACATATGAAGAAACCACTGAGAGAAAGCCACTATATATCACACTCGGATGTGCACACCTCAGCCCACACATCAGAATAGAGGCAATAAAAATGCAGCAAATGAAGGTTTAAGACATGTTAAAGGCTCCAAGTCAAGTTATATTGAGCATGTTGGCAAGGGATGTAAAAGATAACAGGAAAGGATTCTATAGATACGTAGCAAATAAAAGACAGGCTAGGGACAATGTAGGCCCTCTCCAGAAGCTATCAGGAGAACTGGCTACCATGGATTTGGAGAAGGCTGAGGTTCTTAATGACTTCTTTGCCTCAGTCTTCACCAGCAAATGCTCTGACCACACAACCCAAGTCTTGGAAAGCAAATGCAGGGACTGTGAGAACGAAGACCTTAGGCCCACTGTAGGAGAGGATCAGGTTCGAGACCATCTTAAGAACCTGAACGTGCACAAGTCCATGGGATCTGATGAAATCCATCCACGGGTCCTGAAGGAGCTGTCGAATGAAGTTGCTAAGCCACTGTCCATCATATTCGAAAAATCCTGGCAGTCAGGTGAAGTTCCCGATGACTGGAAGAAGGGTAATATAACCCCCATTTTCAAGAAGGGGAAGGTGGAAGACCCAGGGAACTACAGACCAGTCAGCCTCACCTCTGTGCCTGGCAAAATCTTGGAACAGTTTCTCCTGCAAAACATGCTAAGGCACATGAAAAACAATGAGGTGGTTGGTGACAGCCAACATGGCTTCACTAACGGGAAATCCTGCCTGACCAATTTGGTGGCCTTCTATGATGGAGCCACGGAACTGATGGACAGCGGCAGAGCAGTTGATGTCATCTACCTGGACTTGTGCAAAGCATTCAACACTGTCCCGCATGACATCCTTGTCTCTAAATTGGAGAGACATCAATTTGATAGATGGACCGCTCGGTGGATAAAAAACTGGCTCAATGGCCGCACGCAAAGAGTTGTGGTAAATGGCTCGATGTCCAGTTGGAAACCTGTAACGAGTGGTGTCCCTCAGGGATCGGTGTTGGGACCGGTCCTGTTCAACATCTTTGTCGGTGACATGGACAGTGGGATTGAGTGCGCCCTCAGCAAGTTTGCCGATGACACCAAGCTGTGTGGTTCGGTTGATACGCTGGAGGGAAGGGATGCCATCCAGAGGGACCTTGACACGCTTGTGAGGTGGGCCGATGCCAACCTTATGAAGTTTAACCAAGCCAAGTGCAAGGTCCTACACCTGGGTCGGGGCAACCCCAGGCACTGCTACAGGCTGGGCAGAGAAGAGATTCAGAGCAGCCCTGCAGAAAAGGACTTGGGGGTGTTGGTTGACGAGAAGCTTAACATGAGCCGGCAGTGTGCGCTTGCAGCCCAGAAAGCCAACCGCATCCTGGGCTGCATCAAAAGAAGCGTGACCAGCAGGTCGAAGGAGGTGATCCTGCCCCTCTACTCTGCTCTTGTGAGACCCCACTTGGAGTACTGCGTACAGTTCTGGTGTCCTCAACATAAAAAGGACATGGAGCTGTTGGAGCGAGTCCAGAGGAGGGCCACGAGGATGATAAGAGGGCTGGAGCACCTCCCATATGAAGACAGGCTGAGAAAGTTGGGGCTGTTCAGCCTGGAGAAGAGAAGGCTGCGTGGTGACCTCATAGCAGCCTTCCAGTATCTGAAGGGGGTCTACAAGGATGCTGGGGAGGGACTCTTCCTTAGGGACTGTAGTGGTAGGACAAGGAGTAATGGGTTCAAACTTAAAGAGAGGAAGTTTAGATTAGATATAAGGAAGAAGTTCTTTACAGTGAGGGTGGTGAAGCACTGGAATGGGTTGCCCAGGGAGGTTGTGGATGCTCCATCCCTGGCGGTGTTCAAGGCCAGGTTGGACAGAGCCTTGAGCTACATGGTTTAGGGCAAGGTGTCCCTGCCCATGGCAGGGGGGTTGGAACTAGATGATCTTAAGGTCCTTTCCAACCCTTACGATTCTATGATTCTATGTTCTATAGGGGATAAATCTGGCTAACAGTTAGATACCTAAATTTAGTAATAGTGAGTTTTTTGGTGCTTTCAGTCCATTTCTAAATCAATAATAAATACTTCACTCACAGATATTTTTTGAATCTTGACATTTAAACTGTTAAAAAGCTCTTTTGTCCTGGAATGGAAAGTCTTATAGAAGTGTGATTTTTTTAGACTCCCGAAAAGCAGAGGTGTGAAAGGAGTCTGTGTCAACTTTGCTTTTAACCTGACTCCTTCCTCCTGACTGCTGTTAACAGGTGCAAAAGACTGTTCTGCAGTGTCAATAGGGTGGATTAAGGACAGACTTTGAACTTAGTCTTTCAGCTGTAATTCTGGTTGTTTGCTTTCTTTAGACTTCATAAAAGCCCCTTGAGGGCTATTTTCTAGGCAGCCATGTGCAGAACTACAAAGAGCCAGTATACATTAATATTAATGGACGTAGACTCCTTTTACACACAGCTTTTAAAACTCTTGTTCATACTTTCCTGTTAGAAGCTCAAAAGTGAAACACTTTTATGAATTTCTTCTTGTTAAACTGACAAAAATAATTTCCAAGTGTGCGCAACTTAGATGACTGTATTGACATAAAGAAGTTCTATTATTTATATAGAGTAACATAATTTGCTATCATTATTTACCGAAGTTTCCTCAGTTACTGTACTGGATCTGGAACAGAAGGAGTTAATTGTCTTCATACAGCTTGTATGGTGCTCTGATTTGAATTTGTGGCTAAACCAGTGTTTATAACACAACAGCATTTTGACTACTGCTAAGCAGTACTCACACACTATTGAGGTTTTCTCCTTACCACTCTGGCCCTGCAGTAAATAGGCCTAGGGGTACACAAGAAACTGAGAGAAGACACAGTCAGGACGGATGACCCCAACAGGCCAAATTGATATCCTATACCATATCATGTCACGCCATGCTTAGCAATAAAAGCTGGGGAAAAGAAAAGGAAGGGGGAAAGTTCGGAGTTATGGCATTTCTCTTTCCAAGCAGCTATTACACATGCTGAAGCCTTGATTTCCAGGAGGTGGTTAAACATCTGTCCAGGGATGGGAAATATTGAATGAATTCCTCATTTTGCTTTGCTTGTGTGTGCAGCTTTGCTTCACTTTTTAAATTGTCTTTATCTTGACCCATGAGTTTCCTCGTTTTTGTTCTTCTGATTCTTTCCCATTCTGCTAGGGAGGAGTGAGAAAATGCCTGGGTCAGGTTAGCTGCTGGCTGGGGTCACTCCACCATAGTTACTCTGTGCAATCTTTTTTATCAGCCACAAAAAGCTGATGTTGAAGCACACTGTTTCAGTTATGTACTGCTGTCTGAGAACAAATATAGTGATCAGAACATACGGCCCTTTCACTGTATCAAACCCTTATCCAGTTTCCTAACTCTGAACTGGCATTATTCAAAAAATATATTGATATAATATTGCAGCAGCTTTGTAAATCTTCTAAATCAGTAGACATACAACCAAACAATATTATAATTAATATGATCATAAATACTTATAATGTAATTTAATAATGTACAAATTTAGAGCTGTCTTCTTTAAACATTTAATATTTTGCAAAAAAAAATTCCATTGCTGTGATATTAATAAGCAATAGCCAGTTGCTCACATGTTTCGTAGGTGTCTGAAAAACCCCAAATCCTTCAGCTGTAAATCATGTGTTTAAGTGAGCATTGTTCTCAGACTGTCTCCAGCTAAAATAATAAGCATGATATTTACAATGGTAGTAGATATAGCTGTGAGCAAGAAATGTGTTTTCTACTCTTAAAAACATTTGCTCTTAATAATTTGGATGTTTAAAGGTGTCAAAGTGGTACATTTCAACAGCCTGATATTTTGACTTTCAAAATAGGAGATTAATTGAAATTGGTCTTTTCCCCTTTGCCCATTTTGTCTCTTCCCTCACAAAGCAATTTTTGTTAATTTTTATTTTCAGCAAAATAAGGGTGCATCAAAAAATGTCTGAAGCACTGTACCCAGCATTTCTCTTACCCACTTCTTCAGTTTCAAGGCTAAGTATTTTGCAACTCTCATGATGAATCTAGTATGTGCATTTATTTACAAACCTACCATATGGTCTCTTTAGCTGAGGTTCATTTATCCTAAGCTGTCCTTCAGATGTAGGTACTAACTTTCTAACCACTCAATTAAATGACAGTTTGTGTATTTACCTCTGCATCCATAATTATCTGAACAGCAGAATGATCTAACATTTTAGACCAGTGTCACAAGTACCTAAGAAACTGACAAAATAAGTGGGTTTGCTTTGATGTTATGAACATAATTATAAGCAGGATCATTGTCCTGAAGCCACTGTTGTGTTTTATATCAGTGGATAAGACCACATAGAAAGTGGTCTTACTGCTTACTCCTAAATTGATGGTGAAAATGGATGTCTCACAGGGTCAAATGACATCAGTTCTCACCAGCTTCTGAGAAATCCAGACATGCAAAACATGCCCCTCTTATGTCAATTCATAAATACACAGGGGAAAGTGACCTTTTTCTGTTCTTTCTACAAGAAATGGTTGAAAACACATTTAAAATCATGAAGCAGAGGACCCATGGTAGATGCCAAGGGTGATGCCAGCTAGCTCTAGGCATCAGCGATAAATGTCCACACTTGAGAGAGACACTTGAGGCTTCTTTTTATTCATTGTAGAGAGATAGGCCTACTGAAAAGTGATTCTGATCAGGATTATAAACAAATAGGTCACAACCTGAAAGCTGTTATTTTAGTTCTTTGGCCACACAGGGAGCTGGGCTGACTAGCTCAGGTGCATATATTAGTAACATTTACAGCTGGCCAGAGGCAACTCAAATTTAGTAACTTTTGCATCATTTGGGAAGTAGCTATTCATGCTGTAGCTAAATCATGCCAGAGGTGCAAAAAGATCTGAGTTTATCTTGGCAGGCCAGTTCACATGCTGTATTACAGATTGCTGTACCAGGTGTAGAGCCACATCAGTGCAATGATATCCATCTTTTGCCTAGAATCTTTATAACTGCTTCCATACTGTGCTGAGCCCTTGCCAGCGATCATGAGCTGTTCCAGCTGTCTTCACACCATGCACTCTGGCATAGCTGGAGGGCTCATTGGTTTAGATGCTGTGCACCAAGGACACAGCTTCAGACCCAAAGTGGCTCCACGCATTTGGATAGTATAGCATCTTTCATGGAGCCAAATGGGCTGTTTATGGGGCTGATCCTGAGCAAGTTAGTTTAGCGTGGAAACCATAGTTTTACCTCTGTTTTCAAAACTCTACCAAGCTCCAATTAGCATCGATAATGGAGAGTTGACTCTATTGTGATTACATTAGTAGAAGGAATAAACTCATGCTGAACTTAGTGCTGTTGGGACTTCACTGTTTCTGGCACATGTGCTGGTTCAGGTGTCTCTTCCCTGCACTGCAGGCTATGCTGTAAACGGATTCAGTGGGATTACAGCTAGTAATTCACAAAACACTGTGTGAAATGTGTCTCTAAAAATCTAGGTGAAAAGCATATGAAATACAATATTTAATTCTTGCTTGAATGTCATGCTGCTATAAATCATATTTCTTGTTTTCAGATTACATAAAATTATCTTTATAAGTTAGTTTATTAAAACAGTATATACATATCTGCTTATCATCAACTTTACCCCAGCCTTTACATTTGATATATTTTAAATCAGTATGTCTCTTGAATATATCTTTCTCCTTTTTTCTCACTTTACAGCTGATATGCTTGGACTGGATAAGAGAGGGTGGATTTTTGCATCCATCTGTCTTTCACTGCATTTTAGTTTCTCCTAGACAAAAAAAAAAAAAAGATGTTTTATTTATCACAAAAAATAGCAAATATTTACAGAAGTAATAGAGTGCTAATGAAGACCACTACTTAGGAAAATTATCCGCTCAAGAAATGTAGTTGTAACTCTACTCATAATTCCTAAAGAAAACCCTAAAATGTAATTCTATTCTGAGAAATGGGTTGAGATTTTTTTCTGTTTGTCTTTTGTTTAGTTTTTTTATAGATATATAATATATAATTTTTATTTTTATTTAACTTTCATTTTAATTTATTTGCAAATTGAAGAATACCTTACAGGTTATACCAAAAAGGTGGGCAAAACTGGAGTCATTCCAATTGTTGTACTGTGAAGAATCATGATGAAGTAAGTTAACTCATATAGTGCTGTAGATACTTCATGGCTAACATGCATACTGGTTTAGTTAACATGGGTATCTTAATCTATAATGCAAAGTAGACAGTCCTAAAATTTTAAACTTCAGTTCCAGCTTCCTCTTTGAAAATGAAAAAGAGATCCAGTCACTTAAGAATCAATCAATGCGTAAATAAATAAATAAATTCTCATTTTAAGTCAAATTTGAATCAGAGATTTCTTTTTTGAAGTCTGAAAATTATTTACATAGCTTATTTTACAACACATCTTTCCTCCTTTTTTTTTTTTTTTTCCCCATGCAACTCTGCCACTTTGGGATCTGCCAAGACAAGAAATGGAAATTCTGAAATATCAGAACAAAATATATTCACAGATTCCCAGCAGAATCTTTCACATCAGAGAGGGGGCTTGACAGTTAACAAATGAATGTCAACATAGAAGTTTCTCCATCGTTATTGGTGGTGCTATAGTGACTTTGTTGTTTGTGATGTTATGCCTTCTCTTTCTAAATTCCATTTCCATTTATTTTTTCCTTTGAGACATATAATGTAAGCTACTGCTTGCTCTTCTGACTCATCCTAAGTCTTCTGGTCTTGAGAACTGAAAAGTATCATTATATTCAAACAGATTTGGTAACTGAAACATCCTTTCAAACACTGTAATTATATCGGCTGTCAATGCTCTTTTTCAGACTCTTGTTCATCATCAGAATTCTACACAATACTGCATGCTGATTATTAGCTGAAGCTTTATTTTTGAACTTTCTTTCTATTTTCATAATTCCTTGTTACCTAATAACCAAATACAAATGTTAATAAAGGTACAGATAGACAGGTCAATATTCACAAACTCTCTCATCTCTTTCCTTTTTTAACTGCACTGAAATAATCTAGTGGAAATTTTAATACATTGAATAAAAGTTGAATGAGAAGAGTTGTCTCACTTCATGTAAAAGTTCAAGAAATACTTAAAGTTATTTTTTTCTGGACTGCAAAAAGTCGTCAACTTTAGAGTAATTTACAATGCAACAACCCCAAAGCAGTATATCCTATCACTCAAGTTTAGAGCACATGCTTATGATGTGGGTGCCCTGATCCAAATCTGCTTCATTCTAAGTTTGAGAACTTATCCTGAGGTTTTCTTCTCCCACATAAATGTCATAACCTCTATCACAGAGTTATTTTTTGCACTCTCTGTTCCTATAAATTTTTAATTAGTTACACTAAGTGAAACT
Organism: Strigops habroptila; assembly: GCF_004027225.2. NCBI lineage: Eukaryota > Metazoa > Chordata > Aves > Psittaciformes > Psittacidae > Strigops > Strigops habroptila. Next base: position 87,743,410 of record NC_044278.2, read on the forward strand.
ATTCCAGCAGGGATGATAAATTCACACTTACAGTAGCATGCAACTGAAAGCTTTTGTATATATTATAAAAGAAAGATCCTGAACCCAGTTTTTCTATATTTCAAGTGAAATCTGTGACACTTTACCTACTTAATTATTAAAGGGAGAGTTATATTTTGTCTAGCGGCTAAGATGGCTGCACTGATTATGGTTTCTTTGAAGCTTGCACGTTACTGCTCAGAAGTCCTACCTTCAACATTCAATCTTTTATCAGAAAGTCCCATTCATGTCTAGTGTTTAGTTAGCATTGCCTGGCTATCCTTTGACCCTGACCAGTCTCACATGGCTGCTAGGAATAGGATTTAGCAGGCTATGAGAGTATGTGGGGTCACACTAAGCATTGCGAAAATGCATGGTAAATCTGCTTCTTACTTCTGTCTGATTCAGATTTACAGGACATGGTTCAGATGTAGGAATTGGTGAGCAAAAGCCCAGGACACTACTACCATCTTACACTTAAAGTCATTTTGAAGAACATTCAGTCCTCTGCTACAGCCCAAATGCTTCTTTTATTTGCTAGGCCAACTCCTTGGAATGCAAACTAGTGTGTTCTCTTCTTCATATGGTGTGTTCAAAATCTTCATGCAGAAGGAACAACCACACACTTTTTACCTGAATGACTTTCTTCTTAGAAAGCAAAAACAAATGAAAGAGACCCTTCAGGATTGTCTGGTGGCTCCTCCTTTCATTCTGCAGACACATACTGCAACTTTATACAGTGGTATTGAATAAAGAAATGTATCGTAACTATAAATAGTTGCATAAGCTACTTCTCTATGACTTATAACATGAATGTAGGTTAAGCCACTCTCAAACTTGCCTCTTTAATGGGAAATATCTGCTTATCTGGCTTAGTTCTATGACATAAAATCCACCTTTTTAGATCATATAAATAATTGCAGTGAACTTCACTGAATTAATATGCCTACCATGGGTTTGAGTATATCCAAGATGAGGAGTTTTAAGCTAATCAACATCATATGCCTAGATAATTTGTTTCTAGCGCTACCTACCTTGCAGTGATCATGAGGGATTGCTTAATACTTTAATACATGTAAGGAGATTAATGGAGCATTTTGATGTAGTAGATAAGTATTTACCAGAGAGAGGATACATAATGAAAAGATAAACGTGATTCTTCCCTTAGCACAATTTCATTTGTCGGTTTGGTTTCTTGGGGGGTTGTTTTTTTTGGTTTTTTTTTTGGTGGGGGGTTGTTTTGTTGTTTGTTTTTTTTTTTTTCTCTAAAACGAGTTAATTCATTTCCTGTAGGATTTGGGGTTGTTTTAATTTTTTTTTTTTTTTTTCAAGTAACAGCTACACACAAATAGCTATGACCAGTGTAGCACCCTGAAATGTGTTATAGATATTTAAAGTAAATGTCTTTCCTGAAATATGCTGGAAACTAATCAGACATTTACTTTGTTGAACATGGAACTAAAGACGATGACTACAGGTTTGGGGGTGGGATTTTTATTTCTCCAATTTTTTCTCCTATATAAATTAAAATAAAATTCTGACTGTCTCAACAGACCCCAATGCATAGTTATTAAAGCTGAAAACAAGGATCGTGTTCTTTTCGCAGGCTGTTGTCATGGTGTCAATAAATATCAAATTTTAAACCCAAGACATTTATAGCACAAAGTAAGCAAGGTAAAATATTTAGCACTGCTAGACTTTGAGCTTCATCATCTAGAGTGTTTCGTGCCTTCTGTCATTAAAGATATTTGGTTTACTTTTACCTGTATCCGGTTGCTTAAGTATATTTCTGTACTGAAACATGTCTTCACTAACTTGGAGTCTTTTTAATGGTTGGACTTGATGATCTTAAAGGTCTTTTCCAACCTATTTAATTCTATGATTCTAACAAGCAAATATGCCTATTCAACTAACTGACTGCTTTACACCATCCACTAGTAGTTGCATGCAAGTCTGAGGACTATAAGTATAATGAAAGGTCATAAACTGTTCCTTCAGATGTAGAACTTCTTCTCAAATTAGAGGGTCTGTTGTTCCACTGGTATATTCCTAACTCAGATGTACATTTATTCAGATCAATTCTAGGAGATAGATATATTAAGGTAGCTATAAAACATCTGCCATTGTAATTGAGATTCTAACCAAAACTTTAACTACAGCTACATTAGCACAAAAAACATGGTGTGTCATATATACCGTTAGGCATCCACCCTAGGACAGTAAACGCCATTTATGCTCCACATTTTAGTGATAACATCATTCAGAAACAGAATAACCTTGAGAAAAGAATATTTGAACATGATATAGGAAAGAAACTAACCAAATCAGCAAAACAAAACCTAGCATGCATTCCTTGTTTTTTTCTAAGATTATACACAGTTTTATGACTAAAACCTCCTTTTTTTTTCTCCTGCTAACAACAGTCTGTGCAGCATATGCTTATGTTCTACAGTATGTACTATTAACATTATTTATTGAAATTACCCAATTTAGATTTAAGTCCACACACACTGCACTGAAAATTTTTTCCATATAAATCCATCCAACTTTTTACAGCTCTTAAAAGATTTCCTAACTGTTACTAATGGGTTTTCAATAATATTTAAATCCTTTCCTGCACAACAAAAGCATAGACTGTCTCCAAGTCTGTAAAAGTCCAAATGGACTGGAAAATTGAATAGATGAAAATGCATTGTATCTCTCCCTCTTAACTTTCTCTGCCCAGTTATATTTTCTTAGTTTTGAAATGAGGATAATCTGAAATATTGAGGCAAAGTACTGAAATCTGCTATTACATGGAAGAAAAAAAAAAGGTAAGAAAAAAAATTGTCTCCTGTCAGGGTTTTCTACTTTATAATTGAAGGTTTGAGCATCACATTTTCCAGAATTGACATTTGTTCTATTTAAAGGAGAACGTCTATGGTGCTGAAGTAGACAAAGCAATAAATGGCTTTTGTGGAGCTGAGGCATTTAATCAACTGCAAAAGTTGTTTGCTGCAAGTATACTCCTGTACCACACACATTATTACTACCAAAAGGACAGTTTCAGATACCAGCATCTTACAGAAGATGCAATTTGTGAAGGTTTGGAAGAAATGTGATGTGTTTCTGTCACTCTCTTCCTGACACTTTGAAAAGATGCTGACACTGGGAATGTGGCTCATTCTGGATAAATGAGAAGCCACACAGTCCATAAACAACAGTGAGAGTAACTTTCTGATATCAGGAGAGGAAAAGTCATCCTCTAGCAGTACTATGCCCAGTGAATAGGACACTGGGATGGGAAAGAAGAAATATGCATTGGTTCTTCAGTGTTTACCACTTGCTTTAATTCTGAGTTACTGTGTGACCCAAAGCTGAGATAGAAACATAAGATTTTTTTTCCTTCTACTCTCCTACCATTTGTCCTTTTTCTCTGTTTAAGCTCTAAGGCCTTATATGTCTTAATGTGCAGTACCCAAATCCACACTACTGAAATCTCTGAGAATTGCATTCGAAGTATGGTAATATTCTTACGAGTGAAACTTAGTGGGGTCAAAGTAGAACCTCTTTATACAGAAGATCTTTTGAAGGTTAAAGCTGAGATCTCTAAAAAGTGCTGTAGGAGGACAGAAGCCTCTTTGTTTACCTCAGTTAAAACGTGATAGGCTCCTTTTAGTCTGTAGCAAACTAAGCCACATGTACTACTTTCTGAAGTGATTGCTTTCATTTCTAAATACCTTGCAGAAAGAGTTTGCAATTAGCATGTTTGCCACACATTTACTGTAGACCTTATTCCTAAAATAAACTTTGATGGAATCTTAAAAAGGACCCCTTGAATTACATCATTCTGCACTATACACCATGTTCAACATTCTTGAGAGTCTTCAAGAGCCTTGAGAGTCTGTTTTATCTAAATCTCTCATTAAACCAGCCAAATTTTCAGGGCACGTAGCCTTTGGTAGTTAACAGGTCAGGAAGTCCTAAGACAAAGAACTTACAGGGCAAACAACTTCCTTGCCTTTAAATTAAACTAGAGCATCTTTGCTGAAGCATTATACTTTTGAACTGAAAACTGCTTTTATGACTCATTCAAAGCAAAGATCAAGCACTAGAGTAATGCCTCACCCTATACTTTTAACCAGTAAGCATAAGTCAAAAGCCCACTTGAGTAATTCACAAATTGAATATGCAGAAAAGGTCGTCGGATCAAAAGAAGTAAAGAAGACAGTAGAACTGGAAGACTGAAGTCCCTATCAAATTACCTCATTAAGTGGACAAGCAACTCACAAATGATTAAAAAAAGTCTGTATACTGATATATCACACAGGAAACTCTACTGACATGCAGTAGAAATCTACATGAAACTGTTAGAACCACCTGTACTGAAACCTATTTGGTTAAAGACCTGGCTGAATGTACTACTAAATATATTAATAGTGAGAAAAGACAAATAAGACAATATGCCTGATTTTGTATTTTTTTAAGTTATATTTAATTTTCTTTCTTTGCAATCTAGGCCAGGGTATTTATTTAATTCCAATCTCAAGTTAGAGAAGTTAGTGACATCGTTCAAAGACTTATTATACATCATAAGTTTATGTCTGTGTTACTGAATAAAAGAGGGAAGAACATAGGCTGATACCTTGGTCAGAGGTCAAATAGTCAAATATAGGTTTGAGCCTACACTGCTCATGGTTAACCCACTACACATGACATTTGTGTTTTGGACAGAACTAGTCAGAATATTTTATAATAAAGCCAGAAATAGAGATGACAATTTAGTAGTGCGTACGACTGAGGTCCAAAGCTCACTCCTGACCCTGTTATTTCATAGTAGAGATGTAGCCCTGAGATCTACCTGAGCATCTCAGAAATATTAATTCTGCAATAATAACCATTTGGGAGCATTCAACCTACATTTATCCAGGAAAATAAGGCAAATTTGGGGAAAATTTTGTTCAAGATCTTCCTTAGAAAACAGGATCAAATTTGCATTCAGGTTTAGATACTTCCATTCTATAGGGCCCTACAACACAATTCTAGTTGAAGATGTCCCTGCTCCTTGCAGGGCAGTTGGACTAGATGACCTTTGAAGGTCCCTTCCAACCCAAACTATTCAGTGATTCTATGATTTATTATACTTATCAATATTTGTTATCAATAAATAACCTAACCCAGAACTGCTGAACCCTGGGTGTCACTGATTGTTGTAGACAGACTGACCTGCAGTTGATGAACACATTATATGTTACTGTGTTAATGCTACCACAGTAAGTGTTAGTATGCTGGAATTTATTTTTTCTTAAAATGTCTCTGAAACAGCCCTGGCAATATTTAAGTTCAGTAAAGGTGAAAGCAACAGTGAATTATACCTTTAATTTGCCAAGATACTGTTCCAGGATAATTTTCCATGGATCATGTGCATATGGTCTATTTTAGAGCCAGTGAAATCTATTGAGATTAATTACTAGACCACAGCAGGCTTAAGGAACACAGAAGAATCCTTATCTGATAAAATAGTTAATAAATATTTAATAATTAATAGTTAATAAATAATTAATAGTTAATCGAGTTGCATAAAACTGCGATACTGAGCACACTATCAAAGCTAAATAGTAGGGGCTGGGTTTCAGCAGATGACGTTATAATATCTCCTCAGCTTACAGTTAAGATTCAAAGATATCTTCAGAGTATTTTTCACTGCTTCTGGCAGCGCTTCAGTACAGGAAACTGATTACATTGCAGTATTTATGTTTCTCATATGTGAAATGGCAACTAAACACCAAAATCAAATCTCATTCTTATCAGATTTAGTACTAAAGTTACAATCTTTCATACTTTTATTACAGTCATAGTTACAGCTGAAAACATTCTCTATCTATTTGGTATTATAACTACATGTGCTTTGAAATTAATGAGCCAGAATGAAGCTCACACCTTACAAGGTTAATTTAAGCTTGTCCTACCCCGTGTTTTCCTGGAGTTTTACATTATGCAAATTGCAGGTGATGATGTGAAGCTGACGGAAAACCCACAAGTCATGAAGCCAAGTCACAGCTATGAAGCAGAAATTAGAATAGCTGATGATCAGAGGAAATGACCCTACTCTGTCTTTCTCAGCAACTCATGCAACTTTTCTCCCCTCCAATGCCAGCTTTTGCAGAGCTTCTGCTTTTATCTCTTCAATAAGATTATTTGAGACATAAGCTCTTCTAGAACTAAAAGGAAAAAAGTATATATATATATATCAGGGTTAAGATTTACCCAGAAAGAGGGGAAAAAAAATTAAAAAAAAAAATAAAATTGAATATTCAAAATAGAAAAAGAGAAAAGACAAAACTTTATGGTGCTTTAAAATCTCTACTGGATTCCTACAGACTGAAGTGCCTGAATATACTCTACTGTCTGAGCAGATGATTCATTACATAATCAGATTCCATTTCAAAAAAAGATATTTAAACAGTAATTATTTCATCATTCTGCATTACTACTAACTTCACAGACAAAAGACCCATGGGGAAACAAAAAAACCCACCACAGGTCTCAAGGCTTAACAGTTCAGGTAGAAGACTTTTCATTTCACTAGAACTGTTCTTACTTTTACCAGGAAAGAACTGATCCTCCTTTCCCACTGCACTTCTTACATATTTCACAACACTTTGAAGATATATTTGCCTCTCCATGTATATGTTCGACAGCTACAACAGAGTATTTTTTATGTGATTTTTAAAGACTTTCTCATATTTTACGCACTCTATGTAATGCACTGGTATTATGTAAATATGTAAAATGCATAGATGTAGCTATAAATTCAGTGTATTTGGTGATATGCTAAATATAAACTATTATTATAAATTAATATTATATACTAGGAAATTATTATAGTATTAAAGTATTACTGTAAGTTATACCTGATCTTTGCCTTGTTTGGAAATTTGATGTCTGAACATTCACAAATAACACTCAAAAAACTGGAGAAAAGCTGACATCATTTAAGCTAATAAACACTTCAGAATATAACAATACTGGTTTGGCTATATTCATCATCATTAAACATTACTTTAAAATCCTGTGTGCAGGATTTTTGTAAAAAGTGCAATAGAAACTAGGGGGTGTTGATGAACCTTTTCCGCACCATGCCAATATTCATCTACTCCTATCTGCTCGTTATTCAACCTTATCTCCTTCTGCTCCTTACAGCCTCTAAGCTATATCCTTATTTTTTAGCTGATGCTTTGAACTCTTCCTACAGCCAGCCAATGCTTGCTGGACAGTGTGAAGAGTAAAATCTTCACAGCAGCCAAAAAAGAGTGGATATCTCAAGCCCTACTTGCACATCATTTACAATAGAGATACATGCTACAAGTTCGCCATTGTTGTAGTATGATCAGTTTTAGAAAATTTCTAGCACTGCAGGCCTAAAATCCCTAAGGCCCTTCCTTCAGTTTTACAGACACATAATTCTTTTCCTTCATCAGCATGGAACAAATGTTTGTTCCTGCTGTGCTACTTCAATTCCCACAGCCAACACAGCAGATGAGACATGGTTTCCAAGTCTTCACAGAGTGTTGCTGCTAGATGTAGACATGATTAAGATTGGTCAAGTGCTGTGCTGCTTTGTGTGGAAGACAAAATCTTCTTGTGTATGTCTGCCATCCTATAAGCGTATTTAAACAACAGTTTTATAAACAAGGCTCATGGGCTCAAACCACATATAGGTAGAAATTAGGTGAAAATATGGTGTGCAAGCCGCTGTATATTGCTGATGGGTCTTACACACATATCCTGTAAGTGCCTCTAACTCTTCAGATTGCCTATTTAAAATTCAGTCTGTGCCTTCATGTTTGGTGGTTTTTTTTCGTTTGCAGTGTATTTTCAGTTCAGTGCATGCCAGAGCTGTCTGACACATCCCACAATGGGTCTCTGTAGCAGGAGAGGCCAACTTTCTGTTTCACACAGCTAAAACAATTTCCCAGTACAAGCCAGAGTGCACTCATCAGACTTGCTCTGAAAGCTAAATCCCTTTCTTCCTCTCTGACTTCTCCACTCAAAATTGAAAGTTTGATCATCAGAATGATGCAAGGGACCAGAATCCTAGTTATTTATTAATTTGTTATTAATTACTGAAGCATTGGGTAGAAGCAATATTGTCTCACTTTCCCTCTTTCTCCCACTGGAGTTTCTTGGCTGAGCTGGGTTACATGCAGTAGGCCTGCAACAGCTTCTCCAGCTGCTCTGCCACTGAGCAAAGAGAGACCCATAAATCTGCAGAGAGAGGAGAGCAATCTGCCACACAGCCTCCTTAAGCAGCCACTGTGGATTTGCCATGAATGTGTGCCATGCTGTTCGGGAGGCCCACCTGTAAGAACCAGTGAATGCATACTGAATGGCTACACTCCAGAAGGCTCTATAGTCAATCCTTAGGTGCTGTTTGGAGCTAATTTAATTCTTTCTTTATTTTATGAAGCCACAAAATATTTTTCTTCCTGCTGAGGCTAGAGAAGCTCTTGGAAATTATCTCCCAAAATACCTGGCAGCTCTGTGACCCTTGTCTATGAGCAAATGTATTGTTATGTGATCTTTCTATTTTTAAAAATGTTTTGTTTTGTTCTTGATAGACCCAGAAGGATTGTACAGACATCCCTTTCCACTGGTCATCTCATTTCATAATGAAAACACGGGGTTTTATGTTCTTAAAGATTCCCTTCAAGGCATGGTTTTTATTCAAGTGCACCAATTTGTGTTTTGGCCTTGTGCTTGATATTCCTTGTGCATGCAAAAGATTTTGTTACACAGCCCTCTGTGCAAAACATTTAAGTGTTTTTGTTGCTGCTGTTCTGGTTTTCATGCAGGGAACTGTTTTTCATTTCAAAGATGTCACACCAAGATTGAATTGATATACTTATGCCAAAAGACATTGCATTTCCTGTGAGCAATTATGAAAGCAACAAAATTTAAGACAAAGAGCTGTGAGAGTTTGGGAAAACTCACATGGCAGCGAGGTTGACTTTTAAAGCAGAAAAATAAAGTGCTAAGTATTCCACTAGTATGTGATAGTGGAGGTTAATTAAAGTCAAAAGGGAAAACAAGTCTTTATATAAAAAGTAATGCATTTGGATTAGACCAATAACAGTCTATGAAGAGGCAAAGAACAGATTCAGGCATGAAATAAGAGTGATTACATCACTGGCAGCATCACCATCATGAAAAAAAGTTAACCTTTAAGCCAACATAGAAGTCTAGCTAATTATAAGGAAACTTATCTATGGTAAAGAACACATTTCCTGTGTGCAAGTGCTAACCTAAAAAGCATTGCACAGAAAATAACATGCCAGGAGAATATGCTGCAGAATGGCCTAGACTAGTATGTGAAAGTCCTGGAATACTCCTCCTGCTGCAGAAATCAAGTATTAAATGAATACTTGTCCAACTTTTGGCCTTCCAGGTATCTTCTGTCCGTGAAGGAGAAACAAAGGCCAAATACATTTTTACAGCATTTTTTCAGAGATATAAATGAAAAACTAATCAGCTTTATTATACTTATTGACTAACCTGGTCTTAGATCTGATTTTGTATTGTTCTGCACAATTATTTCTCCTGGGTAGTAGAATACCTCACATATCACAGGTATAGTTGATGTGCTTTTATATGCCTTCAAGGACAGATTTCACTACTTTCCACTTTTCTAAAATCCCCTGGAAATGCTGCATCCTCACATATTCATTTGGGCTAAAAAAATGGTCTCTGTCTACTTCTTTTTTTTAGGTCTCTGAGACTTTCATGACATTCATCACTGAATCTAACCACAGTCTGACTTTGAATATGTGTTTGCTCACCTGTCTTTAATGCATGCTAATCTATTTCTGGATGTATCATGAGAAGCAGCAGATGAAATGCTGCAGAATTATTCATTACAAGATATAGTATCAAATTGATTATAAACTTATTTGCCTTCTTATGTAACATCATTCATCTCTTCCTCAAACTCTCTTTCCACTGAGATCAGCATGGAGAAGATGGAATAAAATTGGAAGTCATAATTAGAGACTATTTTAGTGGTTTTTCTCCCAGCACTATGGCTTAAGAATCACGTTTCGCTGAAATCTAGTCAATGTCGTTGTGATTTGTTATGGTAGCAAAAAAAAAAAAATCCTCTTCTTTGTAATGCCCACCTCTAAATTTGTCATAATAAATAACCACCACAGTCTGTTAACTTTTATTCTTCACTTTTTTACAGTATTTTAACTGCATTGATCAATGATTCACCATATTCAGTCAGCTTTGTGAAGTTACACGCTTCTCCACCTGCAAGTTCCACCAGAAAGAAAAATCATCACTTTATTTCATATTTTTTCTTCCATCTAAACTATTATCACAGTTTCATATCTGGGAAAAAACTACATTCATACAAATGCACACACATACAAAAAGAAGAGTAAGTTGGATAAACTTATTGGTTTGACAAAATGACTTGTCTTCATAACTAAATACTTGACATCTAGATTTCAATGAGAGACAAATATTATGTATGTCTGCACCAGGAAGTATTGGAATTGAAATCTTAGTATTTTCCTTGATTTCTAAGGCCTAATTATGCTGGCCAGCATATCAGGTTTTGATCAAAATGATTTGATATCGCTTAAGTGCAAAACCAGCTTGGAGTAAGTTCATCATGAGTTGACTGCAGCATCACATCTGCATTCGCATAGGAAAGAGGGAGAGGAGAAATATCAAAGAGCGCATTGTATGTTTTCCAGCCCTTATTTAAGAACATGCCAGGTTCAAACACTATGGGGTATACTATATCTAGAGAATAAAAGCATAATAACCGGCTTTCCATTGAACTCTCCCTTCTCCACACTGATTTTGTGACAGATTCAGAATGCTAAATTTAATTCTGTGCTTAAGCACAAGCTTTCAGAGTAAGTAACAATTTTCTCATGACTTACATAGATGTTAATTATTATACCATGGGTATAATATACAGGAGAATGGGGCTGCTAACTTCATAAGTAAAGATATGCATGGCTGCAAGTGAATGAATATTTTTGTCCTGTTTTTCCTGTTTTCACCAACTAAAGCAGAATTGGCTTTAAACCGATACACCCCCATGTACAACAACAGCTTCAATGTAAGTGATGGAAATAAGCATCTACAAAAGAGAACAAATTCACTTCCCAGGAGAAAAGCAGCTCTTAACTTTTCTCTATGCTGATGAACTCTGGCAAATAGGCTGAAAAAAGTCCTCAGAACTCATAAGCTGATTGGAGCTTGCCCTACAAACTCACTTTGCATTAAAAGTCTGATTGTGTTTACTAAAGCTTGCATAAAAACATCATCTAAACAAATTTGGAAACAGTACACTAGAAACTGATGGAGAATTAAAACCTAGTGTCACCATGGGAGCTTTAAGAACTGATGAAATGAACAGAAATGTTAGTTTTAGAGCTCCATCTTCCCATCTCTTCTTAAACTGGTTTATACAGGGCGAAAGTGTCTTGTGAAATGTTTCTTCAAGGATGGCTAGAAGACCACATGAGGGGGTAAGATGTATGAAAAGTAGTGAGGAAGAATTCATTGAGCACATAACTGAAGACTACATACAGTGGTCTGAGAAAACTTCTTTTGAAGCAAGTTGAGTAGGGAAGAAAAATGTGTTTTATATTGTTCCCTGGAAATACAGACCATCTTTCCACCTTTTAACATGCTGGCATTTGAGCAGTGACATAGACAGTCACAAAAGGAAAGAATCAAAAGAAGCAAAATCCTGTGTTGTTATTGGTCAGCGAGTACCATGTGGAAAGGAAGGCTTGTGTCTCTATGGGAAAAGAGAAGCAGGAGCACCCCTGGCCCTTCTCCAGAGAACTTGCTGGGACTGAGGATCTGGACATTCAGGCAAGCACAGAAAGACAAGTACTGGAAAAAAAAAAAAACAAAACATTTGGTCTCCTGAAAGGAAAAAGTCTTTCTAAATCAAGAAAACTAAAACATCTTGTCAGCTCTGGTTGGAAGGGGAAAAACTATGTTCTGCTGGAGGAAGCTCTTGTTGCTGCTTTTTATTGCCTGGCAGTAGTGTAGTAGAAGAGGTTTCTCATAAACCACAAACTTTGCGAAGGTTTGTGTGTTTATCTGGAAATGGAAGAGAGAAGATTCGCATAGACTTGGATCCATACCATCATAACCTGAAGCTGAAGCCTTTAAGAATTGAATGTTATGTTTTTATCTTTCAGCAGTTTATCCTACAGTTCCAGAGACCAGTGCTGTAGCCCATAAACACTTTTCCACATATGTGCTGCAACCTGAGAGTTTCTAAGCTATTTGGAGGCATCTGATAGATTACACATAAGGCACAGAATATCTACAGCCATCTGGAGGGTCAACTGGAGGCTGGGAGAGATACCCTCAAGCCTCTCAAAATGTATCTCATGTTTGTGGGTAAGCACTGAGTCACCCCTCATTTTCATTAGATACCCTACCACATTAAACACCTAACGCACATGTGAATGTCTGTAATAGCTACCTGCAGTTAGACCATAGAATCATAGAATCACAGAATAGTAAGGGTTGGAAACGACCTTAAGATCATCTAGTTCTAACTCCCCTGCCATGGGCAGGGACACCTTGCCCTAAACCACGTGGTCCAAGGCTCTGTCCAACCTGGCCTTGAACACCGCCAGGGATGGAGCATCCACAACCTCCCTGGGCAACCCATTCCAGTGCTTCACCACCCTCACTGTAAAGAACTTCTTCCTTATATCTAATCTAAACTTCCCCTGTTGAAGTTTGAAGCCATTACCCCTTGTCCTACCACTACAGTCCCTAAGGAAGAGTCCCTCCCAGCATCTTTCTAGGCCCCCTTCATATTCTGGAAGGCTGCTATGAGGTCTCCATGCAGCCTTCTCTTCTCCAGGCTGAACAGCCCTAACTCTCTCTGCCTGTCTTCATACGGGAGGTGCTCCAGCCCTCTTATCATCCTCGTGGCCCTCCTCTGGACTCGCTCCAACAGCTCCATGTCCTTTTTATGTTGAGGACACCAGAATTGTACACAGTACTCCAAGAGAGGTCTCACGAGAGCAGAGTAGGGGGGCAGGATCACCTCCTTTGACCTGCTGGTCACGCTTCTTTTGATGCAGCCCGGGATATGGTTGCCTTTCTGGGCTGCAAGCGCACACTGCTGGCTCATGTTAAGCTTCTGAATCTAGACCTGAATCCCACCACATACTACATTTGTGACAAATCGCAGGAGCTGGCAACCCAAGCCTATGTGTTGCTCGAAACACATTGTTTTCAGCAATGTTTTCTGCTTACACATGAGCTTCAACAGACTACTATAACACTGCTACATCTGGCCATACTGGGTAGTCCTAATTATGAAGTCCTTATTATTGGTGCACCTCTAGGTAAAGAAAGCGCACTAGCGGAGTAAGGCATACAAAACTGTCAGAGGGAGAAAGACGTGTGGATGCTTCATCTGAAGTGACACTGCTCAGTACTAGACAGTTTTTCTTGAAACATTTTGTTTATAATATGACAAGCAAAACCTTTTATGGTGATTCAGTTCAGGTGCTTTAAATTATTAGTAAGATATCCTGAAGCTTTCCCCATATTATAAGCTCTTCTGCAGACTCTAAGTTGTCTAAATGTTGACTCAAGTGGTTTGACAAGATTTCTATCCTTTTTTCAGATAGCTTAGGATTCTATCAAAGAGAATAAATAACAGCATAAGAGTTGTAAATAGGAAAGTAGTATTATTGCCTTTTATTTTGGTATCAGGGAAGCAGGTATTTATTTTTCAAATAAAGAGTGTTATAAAAATGATAGAAAAAGATAAGAAGTAGCTCTGTAGTTCAACTAATCAAACAAAACTCAGAGTCTGCCTATACTATTCAGGGGCAAATTGCCCCAAAGACCACACTGAAACTAGATTTGGTTTCCACTGGTGATCATGGTACCTAAAGCTAAATGCCTGCATGTGAGCAAAAGGTGGAATTCAGATGCCTGAACACAGGCAATTTTAAATGCCTGCTCTAAGGTATCTGGTATTACCTCAGTTGTTGCTCTAGGAAGTCCAACAGGAGCAGAGACAGCATTTCAGCTGATAAGTGATATTCATCAGGTATGGTATTTATGCCTAAGATATGGATATCTAGTACTATTTGAGATCTCCTTGGGTATGTAATACATTCACTTCAGCTGGCAGATACAGCACAGGTTCTATAGGGTTTCCATGGTTTTCTGAAGCAGCCTCTGGAAACTGGGCAAGATATACTACAGTGTTTCAAATGTCCATGTATAGGTAAAGCATCTCATCCATCATAAATGTCAGCTTAATCACTCTAAGCTCTGGTGAGGGCATTGACTAACTCTTCATTAACTGTAATAAGTGCTTACACTTTCAGCTACCATTAACAAAAACTTTCTGGAAACAAACTCTGAGGTCATTGGCTAACTTCAGCAACCTAAGAACAATCACCTACTGTCATATTAGGTACTGTGTGGGTGTTCCGGCTGCAGATTCCAAAATAAGCAGACCTTCCACACATCCCTTGTTATATCTCCTAGCCCAACAAAGGCAAACAAAATGGCTTTAGGCAACTATGTTTAAATAACTGAATGCAGCATTTAATTTCAAACAGAATTTCATCCTTTGTCTGTGGCTGATAGTCATACACAGAAATCATGGCCAGAAGTCTCTTCCAGATAGTGGCAAGCTTTCTGGTGAAGAGCCAAATAAATTTGAGGCAGGCAGGTATTCATGGCTGCTCTGAGATCAGTCTTATACTGTAGACTAACCCACTGACTTCATAATAGTTTGTCTCAACAGCTTAAGGCTTGTTGCTTTGCTTGCAGCAAAAATTATCAGGTTTCATGAATCTCACAGAGATCAGCTGATTTTATAGTTCAATTTTAAAACTTTACAATCAGAATTTATAAAACATTCTAACTTTAAAGGGATTACTTGTTTTTTCCTGGTTGTGGGTTATTTTTTGAGTTTGTGGTTTGTTTTTGGTTTTTTTTTTCCTTTGCTATGCTAAGTTTAAAATTGGGCAAGAAGTGGGTATTTTTGTGATCTGTCTAAAAGGCTCAATTTTCAACTGGGCAGAAGCAAACTGTCATTAATAGAGAGCTTTCACTGTTTATTCTTTTCCACGGTATTGATTTCTATTATCCTCTCTACTGTGAATCCAAGTCAGTGAGTGAGTCATAACTACAGCATATGCAATGAAAAAGAACAAGTCACAAACCACTAGGCTGAGCAAAAAGCCACCAATCTCCCAAATGCCCTATCCCAATTTTTTTTTCAATCTTCATTTTTGGTTATTTTGGTTCATGAAGCTAACCTTAGTTAAAGGAGCATAAAAACCATCTCAAATTGGTCTGCACTGTAATTTCTGCTCTTACCAGGGACAGTACTTTCCAAAGAAAATGAGCCACAATAAAACTTACAGGAACAAAAGACTATGCAGGCTCAAGTTCTGCTCAAGCCATTTTAAGAGAGCAGTGAGCCCAAAGCAAGTTTAGTTACCTGGAAAGCTACAAAACCTTCTAAGGCTTTTTAGAGATTAAATCTTAAGGACTTTTTTAAGCAGCAAAATTGGAGGGGTTTTTTTTTGTTTTGTTTTGGTTTGGTTTTTTTTTGCCTTTTTTTTTTTCACCCTAGAAAGATTTTTTTCTGTATAAAACCAATCTTTGTTATATAAGATAAGCTGAGACTATTCCCAGAATAGTGTACTTGATGTATATTTTTTAGTTACAGGTGACACTTCTAATAAAAACTTCAGAGAACCATGGCTAAAAGTACTTCCATTTTAATTTTGATGAATTCCCCTAAATTATGCCTTTCTAAAACATTCTTTAGTCTTACAAGTAATTTTAATTTTAATTTACCTGGTTGTAACCCAGAATTAGCAGCACTGAATTAATGCTATTGCATCACAGGTAAACTAGTGACATGAGATGATGACAGCATTCTCTTTCTAGAGAAGAAAATCTTCAGACTGTGGTTGCTCTGCATTCAATTTAATAGCTAGGATAGTGTTCTTGGACTACAAAAGGAAGGACACATCATTGCTTATAGACATCAAAGAAAGATGTTTGCCTTTATGCTTCTTATAAAAGATAGATATTTTGAACAATTTCAACACAAATATTGGTGTGTTGCCATTACAGTATTGCCTGTAATATAATAAAATATTTTTTAATTTGCAACAGAGACATAATATAAAAGGGATTAAAGTTATCAACCTTTATTCAAAGTTTAGATACAGCATGACAATTACAAGGGCTTTTTTTAAAAACTCAAAATATAATCATATCAATTATTAAAGTAAATTAAATTTTATTTTAGAAGGTAGGCAATCAATTAAGTGACAGTGTGGCAACATCCAATGCACTTTCTGAATAGTGTCTACAAGTTTCAGGAAGACTTTGTAAATAAAAACCAGATTTTTCAAATTCTAGCTGAGCTCATCTGTTTATTACTACATGCTGTGCTGTTTTTCTCTTCAGGACAAAATACATTTCATCATGAAGAAAGGCATAACAAATTTGTATAAGCTACTGATATAAAATGAAAAGTTCCAGCTCATCCATGCTTGTGGCACTAATACATTTGAAATTCAGAACAGTATTTTAAAATAATAATTTAATTAAATAATTGACCTTATTTAACTTTTATTAACTTGTTTTCAAGAAAAGAATCAAAATGGAAATAGGAAAATTAATGGTTAGTTTCTTCATTTGTTTGTATATGCTTATATAACCTTTAATTTCCATTATTTTATTGTAAATTTATATAATTATTGTTTCATTTACTAAAACATGGTGGGATTGAAATATATGCAGAAGAACATTTCAGTGCCAAACACTGAAAAAAACCAGAGAAAGTATGACAAAGCTCTATTCATTGAACAGCAAAGACTTCACAAGGAAGTAAACAAATAACTAAAACGATATAAATAAATAGAGTAGATAAAAGAAATAAGACTGTAAAGAAGTAGTAAGTACCCCTTCAGGTGGTATCTTTTTATAGGTAGTACTTGGGGATGTGCAGGGCATTGTCAGGTATAAAAGGGTATATTGTATGAACAAGACCAGCTAATAGAGACAGAACGATTGATTGTGTGTATGAGCAAAAGCAATGTAGGTTAAACATTTACGTATTCCTGCACTGCAAGTTTAGTAATGGTCACTAGTAAAACACACTTATAACTGCTGACAAAGTTTGTCTCCTGGGTAAATCAATTGTTTTAAATGCAGTTTCCTTAGGGAAAATTTTTCCAATGATGTGTTTATGGGATTTTTTTTTAACTTCTTTTAGTAATAAAATGGAGTTCTAAAAAAAACTATTTTAAAAGTAAGAATTACTAAAAATTTTGAATGCTAATTCTTCTATCCTTGCTGTTGTTGTTATTATTATTATTAGTCCCAACAATTTCAAAGGGGAATAATGAACTATTCAATGTTAACAAAACTAGTTCAGTTGCTTGTTGATATATATGTTACATTACCATTGACACTATAAAAGGACAGTGCATGTTTGTATTTGCTGCTCTTCAATGTATTTCTGTATTTTATATCTTTATATAAATATACAATTTATATATTTTTATTGGCCATTTTGCTAGCTTTACACATTAATAAAGTTGCCATTTGACCTGCAAAGCTTCTCTGATCTTCTTCTCAATTACAGCAATTTGAGCATTTTATTGAAGCAATTTAGAGACGTTGAGGCTATTATAACACAACACAATATTCTGTTTAGATAGTTTGCCTTTATTGCTTTAAGAATCCCGGTATCTTTTTATTCCGTAAAGGAGACATATAGGAAGATGGATAAACTAGCAAATATAATTAAGGAAAATGCTTTTGTATCATGCAGTGCACAAAATACAGTTTCTCCTATTAAATGACCTACCAAGAAGTTAAACGAATAATTTGATCATAAAATGAAAATGCACAGGGATATTCTTCTCTCCATCTTCCTTCCTGACTAAGATTCTCTTCCTATCTCTTGGACAACTTGTGCAGAGCTGACAAGTACATTAAAATGTGGTGGTGTTTTTATGTTCAGTCTGCCCGATTAATTTGCCTGAATCTTTAGAGAACTTAAAAAGGCATAGACCTTTTGCTAAATCCTTTTTCTCAGTAATAAATTTCACTTTTTAATCTGGGAAATAAATATGACAATTAAAATCTGAAGTTAGTAATTATAATTTGATAGATTTTAATGCATCCATAAGGCTCAGGTTATAAGTGCTATGCATATGATGGCACTGAGGTTGTTTATACCACCAGTGAACTTGGGACAGGGGGTATTTATACATCTGGAACCTTAACTCTCACAATTTAATTTTATATTTGTGTTAAAAGAGACCTTTTAATCATTTGCAAGTGTTTAAGGAATATCATGCAAAACCTTCAGATGGTAGTTTGTCTGATAAAAATAATTCCTGTTTTAACATGGGATAAATCCGTAGCTGCATTACTGGTAGCTCCAGTTTGCTTTGTAAACTCTTTATAGAGACAAAAACTTGCATTTACTTTTGAAAAAAAGTATAATTTTAGTCTTTAAAAATCACTATGACTTTTACTATCTTCATCGAAGTGAGTATAGGAAAAAAGCCAACCCAAAACCGCGGTATTTTTTCTCATGTTCTCTTATAAAGTATGATATTTTGGTGTTTTTTCCCTACATCCCCCCTTCCAAACTTAAGAGATCTTACATCAGCTAGTCTGCTGCACCAGAGTTATAGTAAACGAAAACTTGAATTCTTTGACTGAAACCATCTGCCCTATTCTGTGCAAAACAAAGGAATCCTGTGAACTAAGGACATCTTATTCCTGTATTTCATCTCTGACACTCACTAAGGGGACATTCATAACATGCTACTGAGAAGCTTGAGGATAGGTATCCAATGTGCCTTTTTTCTGAGTTTTGGCTGTTAACTGGAGATTTTTCTCTTTACTTGACAGCAACCCAATTCACTTTGCATTAAAGTTAATTGGAGACTTCCATTTCAACAAATGAGTGCTAGAGTGAACTATCTGCTGTCTAGGTTACATCTTTGGTGAGGAATTAACTTCTGTTGTATAAATACTGTTGTAAATTCCTCCTAAGTTTTCATTACCTGATAAAGGTTAGTCACCGTGCAGAAGATGATAGCTATATTCTACCATCTATTACAACAGTAATAAGCATTTATAGTCTGCAGCTATATACTACAAATACTGGTGATAGTAGCAATCCCTCTTCCCTGGCTATAGGAGTAATTATCACACACCCTAGTTATTACCCAGACCATGAAAAAAGCCTGCTAATTTTTAACCACAATTCAAGTAGGAAAAATATTAGTATAAGCTGTACTTGCACTGCAATGTGCCCAAGACTTCCACAGCAGAAACCTTGGAAAAAGTATTGAAGTGTTTTCTCTTCATTTGGTATGCCTGAGATGGGCAGTAAGGGAGAAAACTGGCAATTTTTTTCCAGCTTCATGATTATAATACTCAAGAAAGGTAGTCAAAGTTCAGTTCCCTGCTTGTCTTTGTCTATAGAAGATCATGGAAAATCCAGCATGCCTGGAGAAGGACCTAGATAGACTGTACCTGGTGTGACAGCTCTTCTAAGTGTCTCTTCAGAACAAAACTCTACAAGACATCTCATTCCTGGTTGGTACACATAGTTCCTCATCCCTGAAGCTTACCAGGAAATCAGGAATCTGCTTCTGTCTGTGTGCAGTAGGGCAGGGAGAATGTCTGGAAGTCTGAATCTGGGAAAATGGGTATATACAGCAAAGGGTTTACTTGTGGAAATGCCATGCATCTGTGTGGAGATCAGACTAGTTTCCCATCATGTTCCAGTTTCATTTCAGAAACTATTAAACCGGTATTCTGCAGAAAGTTTTGCAATTCTTTCATTTTTTATGACATTTCTTAATGTAAATGTAAATTCAAGGGTATAAAAAGAGAAGGGATAGGAAATCCAGCATTTGGCAAACAAGAGATCACGTACACTGAAGAGAGAAAGAAACCTTTTTCTCCGGATTTTTTTTTTCTCAAAACTAATGTCGAGATAAATAATAATCTAAAAGTTATTTATATGAAGTTCATAGAATGATAGAATGGTTTGGGTTGGAAAGGACCTTAAAGATCATCTAATTCCAATCTCCCTGCCATGGGACACCTTCCACTTGACCAGGTTGCTCAAAGTCCCATTGAACCTGGCCTGGAACACTTCCAGGTGTGGGACATAGTTGTCTTATTATAGGAAATGAGCTCAAAACAGTCACAGATGTCACCTTCTACACATCATTCTGAATTAATTTTCCTGTATTTTCTTAGTATTTTTTTTTTTCTGTAGTAGAACTGGCATGTATTTTACTTTGTTCAGACTAACAAATCATACTTAACAGTTTCCTGTGAGTTCTAATTCTTTGTTTCAAGTCAATGAAACATTAATAAACCCTCCAGTGAATGTGTTCTTTCTGCTGCCATCAAGCAAGGAATTTAACAGTCCAATTTCCTGGGAACATTTTATCTCTTTATCATTTCATGTTGCCTTGGAGGTAAAAAGAAAAAAACATAATTTTATATTATCAGGTAAAATTGAAAAATGAAAAGTGCTAACAGTTATGTAAATAGAGTAAGACACTATGCTGATCTTGTTTTTTTGCTTTAGCCCTCAGGATACCTTTACCAACAATAATGAAATCTTATTCCTTAACACTGTTCTGCAAAGGAAACTATGCATTTAGATAGTGTCTAGCTAATATTGTGCTTAATAGCTTCTCGATTAGTAAAGGAGACAAGCTACCAATCCAGTTTGAAAACAAGAACACAGTGCAGTTTATCATGTATGTTAGGAGAGCAGAAACTGGATGATAATAATGCTGTTTCAGAGATTTGTTTTTTTTTTGTGTAATGTTCTGAAAAGCAAATGTCCCCTTTGGAAAATCAGACTTTGAAATTACAGTTTACCTCTCCAGCCACATTTTTCTTCTTATCTATGCTTGAAACAGACCAGTCATTTTGATAATTCCAGCTATATAGCATCAGAACATGATGGAATTTGAAGGAGTATTTCAAAATTGCTATGTACTGGCTCATTCTATTGCATGTATTGACAGTATCACAGAGATAGTATAAACCAAACTGTTCCAGATTAGGACACTCAGTGTTTGTGATGTGGCTCCAGAGCTATCATCTATTGTAAATCTATTTCATTTTTGGTGCTTAAAATCTCCCACTGTCAGTTTCAGTCCTCTTCCTCATGCTGAATATCACCTGATGTCATAAATAGTTATTTCTAGAATGAAGGATCTGTGAAGGTTATAATTTAGCCTTTTACAGTGTTTCTGTCTTAGAATCATGAGTAATTTTCAGCTCCAGTTTACAAAATAAAGGTGCAGCTCAGAGAGCAAGTGAGATATACCGAACCTCCGTGTAGGCGTACGTATCTCAGGAGAACTACCTGTAACTAGGGGAAGAGTGGTGGAGATATATGGCCAAAAATAAAAATCAAACTAAACCAATAGAGAGCTGTAAGTGCAACCAGGTTCCTAACTCTTTCCAAAAATCAGAGAAAATCCCTAAGTAGACACAGAGATCCATATCTGTGGGCTTTTATTTTGGAAAGGAAACAAGGGGTGAAAAAAACCCTGTGGCAATACTGCCAAATTCCTTAGTTTGGAAGGCTGCAGTTTAGGGTAACTTTATAGACATTAGACTTAATAGATACATCAAGTAGTACAGATTTTTCTGTCTCTGTCAGTAACATTACATAGTTCTACTATGTGGAAGCCAGTAGTCCAACTTTAATGTTAAAAAATATATATTTAGGACAGAACAACCTAAGCTTAGCTATCAATAGCTGTATCGCTAGCTGTTCTGTTTTTATTGAGGAGTTCTTCATAACTTTCAAGTTAGTCATCATTTCAAGCATAAGAAGTTAGTCATCTCCTAAGCATAAGAATTAATCTGAAAATATCTTTTCTCATTTTAAGTAAATATGCTAAGATTTTTCTGGACTGTCATGGTTTAAGCTAGTTCTGAGACTGGCTATCAGACTAGGTCAGCAGAAAGATCTCACTATCCAACATAATATAACAAATTTCTAATCAATCATATGTTTTAATAATTTAAATCTATATTTTTCCAAGCAAATTTAATTTCCAGTTTTCCTAGCAATGTACCTAACACTTTAACTTTGCACTTCAGAAAATCTTACTTAAATTAAATAAAACTAAAAATTGAGAATTTCAATTTAAAAAACCACAAATGCAATCAAACAAAAAACCCCTTGGATCTAGCTATTTTTTTCAAGCTGATATTTAACTGAGAACTATGTTGTCTTGTATCAGAAGTCTGAAATTTCAAAATGAACTCATACTTAGTTATGGATAACATCTTTTATTTTTCATTACCATATTGAAGTTCTTCCTTCTAAGATACAGAAGAACTGGAAGTTGTCAAAACCTGTTAAAAATTATTTTATAGTTTAATGACTTTCTAGTCTAACTGTTGAATTTACAGAAACTTATGAGTAGAAAATACAAATGAAAGTAGTTTATAACAGAAGTAATTCTGATACTAAGCTTAAATGCAGCTTATTTTTACAACCACAAATGGATAAAATGTACTAATGGTTTAAAAACCACTCTAAGAGAAAATAGAATAATAAATATTCCCCAAGAATAAAATTAATCGAAAACTTGAAACATCAAAAATTTCATATGACTTTGACATAATAATGATTTTATCTTTAAAACTGTCCAGACAAGTTCAGAGGAGCCCTGAGAAAGGCAAAAGAATTTTTTCATATATGGCTATAATGATAGAATATAATTCTAAAGGAATGTAATGACATTCTGTCATAGGTAAGTCTTAGATTTTTGTAATGTCTGGTTATTGTGTTATTATAAAGATCTTAAAGATTCAGAGCAGCCCTGCAGAGAAGGACTTGGGGGTGTTGGTTGACGAGAAACTGAACATGAGCCAGCAGTGTGCGTTTGCAGCCCAGAAAGCCAACCGTATCCCGGGCTGCATCAAAAGGACCGTGACCAGCAGGTCAAAGGAGGTGATCCTGCCTCCCTGCTCTGCTCTTGTGAGACCCCACTTGGAGTAGTGTGTACAGTTCTGGTGTCCTCAACATAAAAAGGACATGGAGCTGTTGGAGCAAGTCCAGAGGAGGGCCACGAGGATGATAAGAGGGCTGGAGCACCTCCCGTATGAAGACAGGCTGAGAAAGTTAGGGCTGTTCAGCCTGGAGAAGAGAAGGCTGCATGGAGACCTCATAGCAGCCTTCCAGAATATGAAGGGGGCCTATAAGGATGCTGGGGAGGGACTCTTCACCAAGGGCTGTAGCAATAGGACAAGAGGGAATGGATTTAAGCTTAAACAGGAGAGATTTAGGTTAGATATAAGGAACAAGTTCTTTACTGTAAGGGTGCTGAGGCACTGGAACAGGTTGCCCAAAGAAGTTGTGAATGTTCCATCCCTGGAAATGTTCAAAGCCAGGATGGACAGGGCCTTGAGCAACCTGGTCTAGTGGGAGGTGTCTCTGCCTGTGGCAGGGGCATTGGAAGTAGATGATCTTCAGGTTCTTTCCAACCCTAAACATTCTATGATGTTATGACTCTAAGAAATCTAGGTAAGAAGGATGCGGGATAGAGTAAGGTGAGCTATAAAATTAGCTGTGCATAAAAGGAAAAAAAAAAAAAGGAAGCCCATATCTCAAGAAAGCAAAGGTTTCAAATTTAACATGAGATACATGCAATTTCAAATTACATCAGCCTGATCCAATAATATTCACGTAGTATAGATAAGAGGTCAGACAGAAACTCAAAACTTAAAATGCATAAGGCAGAAGAAAAAGAAAGGTAGAGGGAAATTGTACCTTCCAGGTAATTTTACATTGTAGAATTACCAGATTAAACAGTTTCCAATGAAACAAAATTGCTGTAATATGTCACTGAAAAAGAGGGAAAAGAAGAACATAAAATGCTCAAATTGGTCTTTAAAATTGATTTGTCCTTTTTTTTCCGCTGATCTTTTGGCTCTGAAAAACGGTGCATAAACTTGGCATCTAGGAAATTAGATGCAGGTGGCTTAATGAAAGGGACACCCACAACGTTTTTAAGTAACTTTTATACCTTACCTTATCTTTGGGAAGACCTTATAGCAGCCTTCCAGTCCCTAAAGGGGGCCTACAAGAAAGCTGGAAAGGAACTTTTTACAAGGGCATGTAGTGATAGGACAAGGGGGAATGGCTTTAAGCTGAAAGAGGGTAGATTTAGTTTAGATATTAGGAAGAAATTCTCTACTATGAGTGTTGTGAGGCACTGGAACAGGGTTCCCAGAGAAGTTGGGGATGCCCCATCCCTGGAATTTTGGAAGGCCAGGTTGGCTGGAGCAATGAGCAACCCGGTCTAGTGGAGGGTGTCCATGCCCATGTCAGGGGGATTTGGAATTAGATGATCTTTAAGGTCATCCATTCCAACCCAAGCCATTCTATGATTCTATGATTTATGTTAACTCGGGGTGTATTCCTTTATATTATAAAGATGTATAGATATCTGT
Organism: Strigops habroptila; assembly: GCF_004027225.2. NCBI lineage: Eukaryota > Metazoa > Chordata > Aves > Psittaciformes > Psittacidae > Strigops > Strigops habroptila. Next base: position 87,767,986 of record NC_044278.2, read on the forward strand.
AAGTAGAATCATAGAACGGTTATGGTTGGAAAGGACCTTAAGATCATCTAGTTCCAGCCCTTCTGCCATGGGCAGGGACACCTCACACTAGACCATGTCACCCAAATCCCTGTCCAACCTGGCCATATACAGATATGCAGATATGCCATAGCAGCTTCACATAGCAGCATACTGTGGAGATATCCACTGTAGATTGAATGGATTTAATGCACATTATAGAATAGAATGTGTGCAAGAAATTGAGAAAATTAGCCTCTACTCTTCAGTTAGACTTCAAAGTCAAGCTAGCTCACACAAGAATTGTTTGGATGCCTTTGAAATAAATGACAATTTGCGATGAAAAACTATGCTTATATGCTTTTCAGGGATGGGAACCACAAAACGTATGAGGTGCACGAGATGGAGGGAGTGTCAGGGCCCAATTAACTAGATACTGTACTTAGAAGGAAGCATGCTACCCTAGAATGTTTGCCTTCCACCTTAGGAAGGCAAAGGACTCAAGGAAATAAACAAACTCTATTTGAATGGGTTCTACTAATAACGTATAAAAGGAAAACAGGAGAGAACAAAAGAAAAACAGCATGTCACAGACAATACGTATTTCACCTCAACAGAAAATCTAATTCTGTGCTTGCTTACATAGCAATAGCAGAAGACACCTTTTTGAACTGAAAAAAACCACTACCAAGTTTATTTTGGGCATCATTCTATTATATCAGTTCATAGAATGATATACAGAATACAGTGGATCCAAAATTGTTTTTTGTGGTCTGCGGTGATGAAGAAATTGACAACTAGGGCCAACTGCTTGTGGCTGTGAATGTCAGAGGTGATTGTACTCACTCAATGAGTTTCACATGAATATCTGAGTTCCGTATTTTGGCTTAAAGGAATGGATGTTGTCACAGCTGCACTGTTAGATAATTTGTTTAATTTTAAATAAATAAATTTGAAAGGCAAAAAAAGGGAAAGAATATACCAGATTGAGAATAAATTATTACAAAGCAAAGTTAGAAGTCAATTAGATCTTCTTTCTACAATAAGGCAAAAAATACTTGAAAATTTTAGAGATCACTTGAAAAATGCTGGATAGCTGTGGGTTTTTTTCTTTGCCAGATGCAATGAGCTGTTTTCAATAGAAGCTATTTCTGACTTCAAGTAGCTGCTGAGTGTAATATGTCATAGTTTCCATTACTATGAGTAGAGGCTAAGGAAATGATCCAGTGTCAGTGGGAAAAGTAAAAGCTATCCTTTCATTAAGCCTCTTTATTTTCATGTTTCTCTTTCTCCTTTTGTTTTCTTTAAGTTTGAAAAGAGATATTAAATCCTGACTGCTCTGTCTTTCTCTGATGTTTGGATTTAAAAAAAGCCAAAGAAACAAAAAGCCCAAAAAACAACTTTTATGGAGAAAACGGGGTGAAATCCTGAGTTCTTTGCTATTTCTCAAAACTAAATAAACTATTAGGAGTTGTTTTCCTTGTCTATGATTTTTAAGTCCATAAAGTATCCATAAGCTCATAAGCTTATTCTAAAGGCCTCCGGAACTCAAGAGGTAGGGCATGAGGCTCAAACCAGAGACTTAATCTTTGTGACATTATCTCTAAATCCTGTCATCTCTTCCTACAAAGCTGCCACAAGTTACACTGGGAATTCTAATTCAATAAAATACTAGGATCCAGCCAGAATACGTTTTACACTCTGAAACAAAATCGCAATATAAACACTGTTGCAAGGTCAGGTTTGCTTATGGAGCTTGTCCCTTCTGCTCTGTTTCATGTTGCACATGCATGATTGAACATACAGTGTATACCCAGCCTCAGACAGTTAACAAACACACCACATCTGCGTCATCACTAAGATGAAACTTTCCATGACACGTTTGACTGTCGTTTATTGTTACTTGCTCTTTGGCAATGATGGGAGCACTCACTAAATACATTCCTCTTTATGAAGATTGTTCCCTCAACTGAAAGATTCTCTGGCTAGCACAGCTAGCAGAGCTAGCACGGCTGTTTTAAGAATAAAGTGTGCCCTTTCTTAGTACTCTGTGGCTTTTCATAAAGTACTGACTACATATTAAAGTAAGGTTTCTACAGCTTTCAAAACTATAACGATTTTATTCCTCCCTTGGCATTATATGGAAGCAACGCCATGCTATTTGGCTGATTCTGTGTTTCTCACAGATACGCTACCGAACATAAATTTAACTTTTGTAAAATGCAGACAAGTGAGAGTCTTCTGAAAAACAATAGTTATAAGTACTATTTTACTTCTTGTGTCAGAAGCCAGTTTGGTTGTTGGGGGTTTTTTTGTGGTTTAGCTTTGCAGGTTTCTTAAGGGTGTAATTACCTTCTGGGAAATATTCATATTTTGTGATGGTTGGTAACAAGAAATAAAAATATTATTTAATCCTGGTATTTTCAAAAAGTTCATCTAAAAAAGGCCTACCATCTGAAAAGCTCCTTCAGCAGACAGACTCTCTACAAAACAAGGAGCCTGGTTACCACGACGTAAATAGACTCATTATTCACTGTAAATTCATTGCAGTCAACACCAAAGAAACAATATCTAAGTATCTCATTTGTAGCTATTTATGGCTCTGTGCAGATTTTTTCATCTTTTTTTTTTTTCTTCAAAGCAATCTTTCCTCCCCTGTTCCAAATCTTTTTGAACTCAGAGGCATTTCTGGTTTGTTGGCACTGGAATTTTATCACAATACTCTTTAAAAATGCATGGAAAATGAGTCACTGTTCCAAGGCTATTGAATCATCAGCCTTATACTGATAGATACTTTTTCTCATCCTGTTGATTTGTAAGGTTTTAACAGATAAATTTTAATTTCTTTTATTTAAAAATTCAAAAATATTTATTATATAACCAAGCAGAGTTCCTAGTTATCGTCAGTGTATTTACTTACTGAATCCCATAATAAATGCAAGCATTTGTAAATAAAGTCTCAATAAATTTTACTGTGTGATAAATGCGCTATTCTTACTCAAGAAAAAGGAAGGCATATTTCATCTTCATGATGTTGACCCACTTAAACGATTTAATTATATGAATATTGGTCAGCCAGTTCTTGGATTAAATCCACTTTCATGTCACAGGTATATGGGTATGTGCATAGAGAGAAATAAATAGAGGAAGAGATGAGACATAAAACATGGGACAGTGGCAAAGATAAGCACCAATTTTAGGCAGTTTGTATTGCTGGTAATGTACAACACTTCTATAAACTAGAACTTGGATTATAAGATTAAAAAAATGAGGAGCACATCAGTACCAATCATTTGCAAGCAATTTCTTTGAAGTGATTATCAAGCATTACATAAGGACTGTGTGGCTAAGGGCAAGAAAGAGTCCAAGTTCAGCAAGACAGCAATCAAATGAAGTAAGGTTAAGACCACATTGTTTTCTTGCAATTTTCTGTGTTGTTTGCGATGCAGTACATAAATTCTGTGTTGTTCCTTGTGCAACATATAAATGAAGCAAAGATCCTGCAGAACTGCTTAAAACACAACACTGATTCATAATTAAAAGACATTTATCATTTGAAAATTCTTAGGTGTCGTATAAGTGAGAAACAAACGGCCATGTAAATAAGGTCTGTCTCAACAGTGACTGAATCCTTGACTGGAAATGTCTACGTTAACAGTTTTGCTAGCAATAGTAGTGGTTCAGTACCAACAAGCTAGGATATAGCTCTGCAGAAAAAGACCTATGAGAGAGAAAGCTGAAAGCAAGTTGGCAAAGGTGGCCATACACATGCTGAGCTGTCTTCAATTATCCATCATATAGCTAATTTATTTCCAGAAGGCAATTATAGTAAATAGATATTATTTTTTAATTAATAGATAACTATCCAAATCTTTGCTGTGCCTTAAAAAAAATCTAATCTTCAAACATTGATATATACAGATACATATGTGTAAGTATATTTAATTTGGCAAGAAAATTGTTTTACATCTTTTCCTTTATCATCAAAAATAAAGAAATAATAATTATTATTGCTTAGGGATTTGTTATCGATTATGAATGAAAATAAAAATTTGAATTTCTGATAGAATTTTTTAATACGATTTTCTGTAGAAAAAATTCATTTGAATTTAAGGAAAAAGTGCTAAGAAAATGGAGCACACACAGGATGAAGAAACGGTAGAACAAACAAAACTTTCTGTCAAATATTAATTTTTTTTTATAGCTTTCATAGAAGATTTTCAACCAGCCTTGCTGACAAATCACTGGTAATGGCTGCTGCCCCTGAATATTTTCAGAGGAAAGAAATTAAGAAGAAAGAAGATATCTCCTGCAATTAGATGAATTTGCAGGAAGGCACTAATAGTTTGTATAGGTTTTGGTGAGACACATGGTAAATAGCAGTTATGTATTTTTATTTGTGCTTTATATTTATCAGTCTTTGCTATACTCAAAAAGCAATATTCCTCACAAATTTTTAAACTCATTCAATTCATATTAACCATAGCAAAGTTAGCTTTGAAAAGTAATCTTGGCACAACTTCCAATGAAAGAAAACAATGCTTAGGAAGAACAGGTTGCAATAGAGGATAAGAGGTAACGGGCTTAAACTGCAGCAGGAAGATTCAGTCTTGATATTAGTAAAACCTCTCTAATGGTAAAAATAGTGAAGTTCAGAAATTGATTGCCTCTAGAAGTTGTAAAAAGTTTAACCTTCTTGGCTTTTAAGACTCAATTACACAAACATTTGTCATGAGTGAAGCTCCCATCTATGGTAGATTTGCTTTGAGGATGGCAGTTAGAGCGAAGGAGCAAGACAACTGTTAAGGAGTATGAAAGATCAGGATACAGGTCCAGTCGAGTTTAGTTAGCAAAAATTTTGTGTCTCAGCTTTGAAAGTCTGCTGATAAAGATCTCATGGAAAAAATATCACACGTACTATGGGATCCTTCTTTAAATGTTCATTTGTCATTTACTGTGTGACAAGGGGTTGGAGTTTTTTTGGTGTGTGTTGCTAGAACATAGGGATTAAATTTCCACAGTTTATGATTAACCACATTTGGTAAAATTATAAATCAAGACTTGCAATTGAATAACTAAAGGTATCAGCAAGTGCATTCAGCAATGCAAAATAAACTAAGAAACAAATACTCATTTGATTTGCCTGTATTACAGTAAAGAGGATTCCAGAAAAGACATGATTATTTGCTCTCACCCAAAGACAGAAAGATCTAGACAGACAAGACAGAAATACTTAAATTGATGACAGATAGGGTGATCACCTGGGTAATTATATCCAAATTGCTTGCATGTTCTCTTCAAGAAAACGTTGCTCTGGCAGTCAACTGTAGTTTGTGTGCTGCACCAAAACTCCTGCTTAGGTCCATTGAGGGCTTCAATTCTTGAGCTCGCTGCCTAGCCTTCCTTCCATAAGCAACGTAAGAGTAACCTTGAGGTACAATCCATGCTCATTGTTTGTGATTGCATGACTTTTGAACAGAAGAAAAGGCTTTGTTTACTAAGGCAGGAAGAGAAGGATGACAGCCTTATGGAAATAATCAGCCTGTTCTCCCAGAAGGATGTTAACAGTTTTATGTTGCATCACATGTATGTGTCATCTCTAAACCAGCAATTAATTTACTCTTCTTGCAGAAATTAATGTACTCTAGCAGGAAATGTATAAGAATTTGAGGGGAAAGTAAATCAATCTTATCCTCAGCCAACAAGTAATATTATACACTAACAGGTGCCATACAGGACTTGTCCAACATTGCTGCTTGCTAAAGAGGAAGGTATTGATTTGTATTTGTCTTTTTATATTAACAGTAAAGAGTATACAGCACTTTCACACATCATACGATAAGGCTTAAGGGTGTCAAAAAGCAATATACAAACCTCAAAAGCTTTGTAGCTTTGATTTGTGAAAGCTATCTATTCTATGATTCTATTCTCTGAGCATTTCGAGTGCTTATTTAAAGTTGTTTTCTGCACGATCCATCTTCCTTCAGAGCAAGAGAACTTTCTTCTGCCACTGACCTTCTAAACTCTTCTCAACAGATCAGTTTTCACTATCTAACCAGTCCCACTCACCTTCCTTCTCTGTGATACCAGACTATACCGAGAAGGATCTTACACATAACCTTTTTCTTTATAGAACAAATTTATGTTCAATGTCCTTGGGCATGTAGTTATTTGCCTCAGTTTGTCAAGCAAAACATACAAATACCAAGATTTTTTACTATTGGTATAGCAATGTGTTTTGATATAAATTTCTAGGATACAATAAGATAGCAGGATTATTTACTATGTGATATATATGTCAATTTACTAAACAGATGCTTAATAATCTCACTTATCGTTATAAGTCAGATAAATATGACAATGTTAGCCTTCTGAAATTAGCCTTCAGCCAGGACCATCTATTTTCTTGCTGAATAAAAAGTCATTGCATTATTACTAGTAAACACCCACATGCCCATAAGATGAGGAATTTTTTATGTATATCTCAAGTTTTATATTTAGCTGAAAAGTATTCAGTTTCCACTGCATGCTGAATTACATGCTATCGTCATAAAGTAAGAAAGCCAATAAGCAGATTTACAAAATTCACCAATATACTTCAGATTGTACAAGGTGAAAGAAGATGTCTCCAAAGAAACTGCAGGTCAAAGATTAACAAGTAAAAGTAACATTTTGACTAATGAGTAAATACGAGAATGTATCCTTTAATATGCAATTTGTAAATGGAAAGAAAGAAAAGATTTGTTAATGAACAGCTTAGCTACAGGATATTCATGCCCTGGTTGAAAAGTTAACATGTTCTAGAGGAAAAAGGAATTTTGCAATCTTTGTTCTTATTCACTTTTAAAAACTTATGTTTGCAAAATCTCTATATATTCTAGCAGAAATGAGTTTCAAAGCATCTTTAGTGCTAGGAACAAATGGAACAAGACAGAGCATAGTGGGCATATCCTCCATCATAGAATCAGCTAGAAGGAGTTGTACATGTATCTGAGAAACATTAACAGTGGTATAAATTAGTGTTTTATTCTTTGGCTTAATTAATGAAAAAAATACAGGTTTATTTTCTTAATTTCCCTAGCAGATGATTGGTGCCTATTTTAGGTAAAAGCATCCTGTCTAGCCTTCAGCTGGTCAGGCTGCCTCAGTTTCCTAGAAATGTAGAAATCCCATGTCATGGGATTTAAGGGAAAGCCACTTCTGCAGCAGCTGGATGATGGATGCCATACTGTAAGGCACAGAAAATCATAGATTTATAGAATGATTTGGGTTGGAAGGCACCTTAAAGATCATTTACTTCCAAACCCCTGCCATGGGCAGGGACACCTTCCATTAGACCAGCTTACTCAAAGCCCTATCCAACCTGGCCTTGAACACTGCCAGGGAGAGGGCATCCACAGGTTGTCTGGGCAACCTGTGCCAGTGTCTCACACTCTCACAGTAAATAAATTCTTCTTAATATCTAATAAAAACCTATCGTCTCTCTCTCTTTGAAGGTGTTAGCCCCTGTCCTATCTCTACCTGCCCTTGTAAAAAGCCCCCCTCCAGACTTTTTGTAGGCCCCCATCAGGTGCTCAAAGGCATCCCTGAAGCCTGCTGTTCTCCAGGCTGAACAACCTTTGTGGCCCTCCACTGGACCTGCTCCAACGGCTCCATGGCCACTTTATACTGGTGGCCCCAGAGCTGGACACAGTGCTCCAGGTGGGGTCTCACAAGAATGGAGCAGAGGGGAAGTTGAAAACTTATGTTTAAGAACTGAGTCCTACCCTAGGTGATTAATTTAGGGTGAACTGAATTGTCCTTTAAGCTTGGGGCAAAATTCAACTGCCCCATGGCCTCCTAATGTCATTTTAGGTATTGCGAAGTGTCCAACTTGATCTGTAGTGGCCACTCCAGAAAGTTAATGGTTTTCTCTTAAGACTTGTGTCACATTTGGTAGCCTATGCAGATATGTGTCTCGTAATATCCCTCTGCCCTGCTTTATATGACTCTAGTTAGCTACATTAAGACAACTGAATCCTAACCTTGCTCTTCTAAGCTGGCTAAGTCAGACAGATTCTTTCGGGTGTCCCAAGTCGCAGTTGAGTCCTACATTTGGTCAACTGAATTAAACTTTAATATATCTTCTTCTCATTCTTTCCATATACTATCAGGAAACTGCAGCATTGCTCTTATGGGTTTCACAAGCTAATACCATAGTTAACTTCATCTCTGACATAATAACTGTAAGGCAAGAATCGGTGTTTGTAGATGGAAAACTAACACATGGGAGATGGGTTTGGTTGTGTACACTCATGTGAACAGAAACATAAAAGCAGCAAATTGAACTTGTCTCTCATGTATCCCACCAACGCACTATTTACGCCAGCAAACATTTACCCTGTTGTCCATAAGCAATGTTGTTATTGATAACTACAGGAAGCCCTCACAGCACAAGTAAGCTGCATACAGACAGTATTTCAGGGAAATTTTCCAGGCTTACACCGGAATTACACTATGAAAATTGGAAGTCAAGAAGAGTTCATATATACATATATGAATGGAATTTGAAATTTTCAGGTAATGAAACTACCATAATTCAGTTCACATCATTTGACCTTTATATCCGAATCTTGAGCATTACTGGTGCATAAATGGTGTAGGTCTCAGTGGAATGAGGCACAGGAGTCATTATTTTAGACATATTTCCCCCAAAGCATGAAAGCAGCTGAAAACAAATTATCCCTCACTATAATACTAGGCTCTCACCCTGAGAAAACCTAGTCATATACATATGCTGTCTTTTATTTTGTCTTATAGAAGACATAGAGATTAGGCTAAAAAATGTATTTCTTTACTTGTTTATGTAATTTCAAGCTAGATATTCACCCTGTGTAGCATTTATTAAACATAGCCTTTTGCAAACTGTGAGGTATATAGTGCATTCCACTATATTCTCAAGGCTCAGAGGTTGTGTGTGCTTCAGCTCAAGAATGTTTGTCTTTGATTTGTCTGCATTTCTGAAAAGGTGACTGGCAATAGATAGTTTGATTTTGCAATGTTGATGAACTGAACTGGGCTTATGTTTGACTGATACCTTACTTAAAAGCACTGGGGTAAGTCACCATTCTTTTAGACTGTGCTGGTATTGCTATACAGGTGCTGCTGCTGGAACTTCTTTAGTGTTCTATTAATCCTATAAAAGACAGGCTTGTTTTATAGTAACACCTACACACACACAAAAAAAAAGAATATTAAAAAAAAAAAGTAAACCTTTACTGATTGTGATGATGTAACTGGACTATAAGAGGGGAAATCCATTTTATTTTATTAATGTTCATTTAAAATTAATGTGTTTGATGCCTTTTTGATATGTCCATTGTAAATAACCCATCTTATAAGGTTATGGTGTTAGATTTCTAAGCACCTTATAATACAGGAAACTATTACTCTCCCCATTTTACAGATTTGTAGACTGCAGCAAAGATTGGTTCAGTGGCTTGCCTAGCATAGGGTCAGCTCTCTCAATATTACTGCTATAATCCATTTTGAAGCATTGGTAAATTTCTGTGTTGGAGTTGCCTGCAGCCATTACACATGAAAATTGTGCACTAATAGAGTTTTTACCAGCTTGAGACAGCCAAAGTGCTCCCTCTTTCAGTGTTCTGGAAGCAATTTAGTAGGTAACTCTTCATGACTGTGACAGCCACAGGTAAATCCCATGTGGGAGTTCTGTTTTCCTTACTACCTGCAGCAGTACAAATACAAGTAATCAAAGGAAGGTTAGGCAACAGTAGCAATGTTTCAGAAAGTGTCTTGCAGTGTCCCTCATTACTGGATGTGTCACTAACAGGCAATATACTCATTAAATTCTCATTGTAAAACTCAACTCTTAACATATCAGAGGAAATCTGATGTACTAAATCTAAAATAAAGTGTTCTAGCATTGTTATTTGGTACTTTGTCTGAATGTTGACCTGGTATTTTGATGCTATCCCATAACATTATAGTGCCAGAACTGAATCATAAGCACTGCACCCCCTAAAACATTCATACCTATTTTTCCTACAATGACTAATATGTAGTATGTTCTCTTCTACTATAAGTTTAGGAATGTATAGAGTGACTGTAGTGCTTTTGTAGAAACAATGTTTACTGTCATGAGCAAAGATAAAACTTTGACCCCCAAATGCCTCCAAATTTTCCATCCAATCCAAAACTCCAGACCTGAATCCCATGCTAAAGCATTAGTAGAGGTTTGGCTCTAGTTTCTTTTAAATTTGAATAAAAATTGTGAGTTCTCCTTTAGGAACCTCCTTTTCCTTCAGGAAAATTTTACCCACTTTTGGATAAATCCCAGTCACATTTGTGACTGAAACAGTAATTAATTTTGACATTTCAATGAAGCAGAATTCAATTCCTCGTTTTTTTTTCACCTGAACTACACAGTTGGACCCCAAAACACTAATCTAGGTCTAAATAGGGATTTTTTCAGGGTACCTGAATGACTGAAATATTTCATTTATTAAGCGTAAACTGTGCTATCTTAAATAGTACATGAGATAATGATAGATATGATACCATTGAGAAAATATTATATTTCTGAGCAGTTGACATCATCTACCTGAACTTGTGCAAAGCGTTTGACACTGTCCCGCATGACATCCTTGTCTCTAAATTGGAGAGACATCAATTAGATAGATGGACCACTCGGTGGATAAAAAACTGGCTCGATGGCCGCACGCAAAGAGTTGTGGTAAATGGCTCGATGTCCAGTTGGAAACCTGTAACGAGTGGTGTCCCTCAGGGATCGGTGTTGAGATCGGTCCTGTTCAACATCTTTGTTGGCAACATGGACAGTGGGATGGAGTGTGCCCTCAGCAAGTTTGCCGACGACGCCAAGCTCTGTGGTTCGGTTGATACGCTGGAGGGAAGGGATGCCATCCAGAGGGACCTTGACACGCTTGTGAGGTGGGCCGATGCCAACCTTATGAAGTTTAACCAAGCCAAGTGTAAGGTCCTGCACCTGGCTTGGGGCAATCCCAGGCACTGCTACAGGTTGGGCAGAGAAGAGATTCAGAGCAGCCCTGAGGAGAAGGACTTGGGGGTGTTGGTTGACGAGAAGCTTAACATGAGCCAGCAGTGTTCGCTTGCAGCCCAGAAAGCCAACCGTATCCTGGGCTGCATCAAAAGAAACGTGACCAGCAGGTCAAAGGAGGTGATCCTGCCCCTCTACTCTGCTCTTGTGAGACCTCTCTTGGAGTACTGTGTACAGTTCTGGTGTCCTCAACATAAAAAGGACATGGTGCTGTTGGAGCGAGTCCAGAGAAGGGCCAGGAGGATGATCAGAGGGCTGGAGCACCTCCCGTATGAAGGCAGGCTGAGAGAGTTGGGGCTGTTCAGCCTGGAGAAGAGAAGGCTGCATGGAGACCTCATAGCAGCCTTCCAGTATCTGAAGGGGCCCTATAAGGATGCTGGGGAGGGACTCTTCCTTAGGGACTGTAATGGTAGGACAAGGGGTAATGGCTTCAAACTTCAACAGGGGAAGTTTAGATTAGATATAAAGAAGAAGTTCTTTACAGTGAGGGTGGTGAAGCACTGGAATGGGTTGCCCAGGGAGGTCGTGGATGCTCCATCCCTGGCGGTGTTCAAGGCCAGGTTGGACAGAGCCTTGGACCACATGGTTTAGGGCAAGGTGTCTCTGCCCATGGCAGGGGGGTTGGAACTAGATGATCTTAAGGTCGTTTCCAACCCTTACTATTCTATGATTCTATGATTCTATGATTCTATGATATGTATTTTATTGTAAATATTGTAAATATTGAAAATATTGCGTTTCTGATATCTGTATTGGTCTGTTGAACTTAAAAGGTCAACTTGTCTGCAGATTCCACCACTTCTATGAATTTTGTCATTGACAAATAGAAAAGAGAGTGCTGATTTCACTAATTAGAACACCAATGTCTGTTTGAGTTTATCTAAAAGGTAGAATATATCTGTGGGTTTAGTTGTAACTTTCAAGTTGAAGTTGCACTTACTGAAGAAGTTGCTTCTGGTCACACTATTTTAAGGCATGACAGAATTTGTCCAAGAGAAATGGAAAACTAGCTGTTGATTAAAAACAGCTTGTGATTGCTGATCTCTTCTCCCTGGTATCCAGTGACATAACTTGTGGGAATGCTTCAAAGCTGCATAAGCCGAGGGTTAGACTGAACATCAGGAAACGTTGCTTTACTGAGAGGGCTGTCAAACACTGGAACAGGCTTCCTAGAGAGGTGGTTGATGCCCCAAGCCTGTCAGCGTTTAAGAGGCATTTGAAAAATGACCTTAACATGCTTTAGTTTTTGGTCAGCATGAATTGGTCAGGCAGCTAGACTAGATAATCGTTGTAGGTCCCTTCTAACTTTAAATATTCTAGTCTGGTCTAGTCTAGTCTAGCCTAGTCTAAACATTTTCCCCTTTGCTTATTAGTCGAATCTGCCAGTTTCCAGTTGCAGTAGAAGTCCTTTTGAATAAGCATATGGCAAAGTTTTTGAAACAATAGTAATAACAAAGCATATCACAGATGTTAGATTTCAAAGTGGAAAAATAAATGAAGAAAACTGAAGACATAATTTTTTACACAAATAGATAATTTTATGCACAAGCATTTGCTATGGAGATAACAACATTGATCAAGTTAGTGCTGCAGACTTCCAATAGGTGATGCTGACAGATGTGCACTATTTATTCCTTTTTCTATGTTATTTCCCCTTGCATATTACCAACTGTAATAAAAGAACTGTTTGGTTTGGGGTTTTTTTTTACTCTAGGAAAGTTCTTCACCTACTTTAACTACATTTGAAGTTTTTTTCCAGAAACCAAATTTTACAAATATGATACACCAAGAGCTGGAATCAAAGTTTGGGTTCTTATTTTATGACATCTCAAATTATTTGACTTCTTAAAATAATAAGAAAAATAAAGTAGGGCCACATTCTGTTCTTATTTATACTGGTTTAAACATGGAGTAACTTTGGAACATCAGGAGTAAAGTCTGTCAGAATAAGCAATACGTTCTCGACCTCCAGACTCTATTATTGCAACTCATTATGTCTGGGAACGAATCCAAGCAGGTGTTAAAAAAGAAGTTTCAAAATGCATCAACTCATCTTCTCAGTAACATACAGGTCTCTGAACACATCGCCCTTTGCACTGCTATGTGCACTATCTTCCTACTAAATACAGGATCCAATTTAAAGATTATCTTAATATAAAGAGCCTTCCATAAAAAAAGACTAGCTTTTCTTTTCAGAAATCATGACCTCCCTTGACAGCTGTTACAGTCAAAAGAAGCTATACAGTTTTCTGTCAAGCAGGAAAGACTTGCAATCACAGGAGAAAGAAATTTTGCAAGAGCTGCACAGAGATGAAGGAAGTCTTTTACAAGTGATATGAGCCTGTGAAATGAGCTCAGATTTCACAGCTTTCAGATTTAAATGCAAAATTCATTTCTTTCACTTAGTTTTCTCTAAATTGTCCTCTCACATAGCATTTTTTTGCTGACCTAGCTTAGTTTTCTGTTTGTTGAAGTGGGAGTTTAGATGACAAGTACCCCAAGAGACTCTTGGAACAGTCTTTATCTCTTTTCCTCATCTTATCCACACTTTTGGAGATTTTCTCAGCATAAGGATATAGAAGCTTTGTAGTGTTTTTTTTCTCTTCTCTCCTCTTTTCAGTGTAAAATTTTATACAGATGTCCATGCTGGCCCTTTCATTTATCTAGCTCTGTGCTAGTCCCAGATCCATAAGTTACATGGGTCCTTGTAGGCTCAGGATGGCTGGAGACAAATCTATGCTGGTCTGGAGTCAGTATAGCTCTGTTTGCACAAAATGGCCAGTGAGGACTATAAAGCAGGATCTATTAGCTTTAGCGCAGAACCACTTTGGTAGTACTTCTATATTCAAGCTGTTTGGTTTATCTGCTACTGTGCTGAGCCAAGTAGGTTGAGTGCCTGATAATTCATTGAACACTACCCCAGATTCAACGTTGGAGACTAGGTTGTCATGTGCAACTGGTTATGAACTCCTAAAATTGTAACCCAGAGTCCAAGGTTCCTTGATGACTGCAAATCAACAGACAGACCTTTAGCCAGGAAATCTGGTTGGGCACCGCTGCCAGGTTGGAAGAGCTGTCCCAGGTTTATTCTTTCTACAGGAAAAAATCAACACACATTTCTTTCTGCCAGGGCCAGAAAGCTACTAACATGGGCTCTGAAAGCTGGTTTGTTTTTTTTTTTTCTTTTCATGCACATTTACAGCATCTTTATTACCAATGATCAAATTATATTGCTAGTTGTAGTTGCTTAATGCCATTTTCATTGCCTTGATAAGCAATTTAATTTGTGCACAAGAACACAGTAAAGTGCTGGCTGTCTTTTCTCTCAGTCTCAGCCCAGTGGAATCAAGTCAGCTGGCAGAAAAAGTGATTTTATTCATTTCACTAAAGAAGTTATAACCCTTTCTATCAGCAATAAAAAGTTATTTTCAGAGAATAATTTTCCACTTTTTTCTGACAAGGAAAATGTAATTTTCTGTATGATTATACCACTGTCACTGTCCAACATATCCTGTGTAGGTGGAAAACTTTTTAATATACTTGAGCATTTATAAAAAAGAATACTTTTAGTGCATTTGAGTTTAGGACCTGATAATCAGAATGTTGCATATTATGTATAGTTTTTAGGGCTGCAGTTTTGCGCCATACCATTAAGGAAAATAGCCACAGAGACCAAATATGGGAATAACCTTTATGATGACTTCTTGATTACTTTAATAGACACTGAAATGCAAATTCTGAACTCTATGCAACTCAGCCCTTTCTAGATCATCTCTAAATCTAACACCTACTACAACCAGAAGAATGCCATTGAATGTATCAACAGTCTTATTCATAGAGAAATGTGTCAAGATGGATAAGGTCAGAACTGCAGAATGGCATTACAAGCATGATTGTTCAGAGTAGACAAGATAGCTGAATGTTCCTTTTTATTCAAAACTGATGACATATCTGACAGCAATTTACAAATACTGTACCAACAACAGAGGTTAAGTTCCTTTCATTATATCTGGGGAGGGGAGGTGAAGGGAGGTGGTTTTGTGAGGGAAAAGGATACTGAAAAGCACAGGAATCCTGTTCTCTGAAGCATTTGTATGTCTAGGTATACTGTATCTTATAGGCCTATGTATTTGCTTATATATCTATTTTTGCCTATATACACATAGGCAAATAGGCAGTGTAGAAGAATGCGTAATATGGAGTTAAGAATATTTCTAATAAACGTAACTTTTTGTATTCTACATTGTTAAACATAAGAAAATGATAAATAAAGAGAACCTTTCCATTCACTGAATCTTGCTTTTCGTTCTTGCTGAACAGTCAGTACATTTAGCCACTGAGGAAAAACACAAAGGTGTACCATATCTCTTCAAAATAATTTCATTTCAGCCCTACATTCCTTTCATTCTCACTCGCCTCTCTTCTTGTGTTTGGCATTCTTTTCCATATAGCTTAACTCCAGATATATTTTTTGACTTAGGAAAAGATAAATGCAATAATGCAACTAACACTTTGTCTGCTGTTGTCATAAGATTATTGTGCGGTGTGTTTTACATTCCATTCTCCAATTACAGACTGTTCTTATCTTGACTGTAAACTCTTCATGACAGGGATCATGAAGTAATCTATGTTTATACCATGCTTATCTCAGAGTAGTTCTTTTCTTCTTCAGCCTTTGGATACTGCTATAACAAATGTGATCAATAATAATAATAATAATAAAAAATACTGATCATCGCAGCTCATTTTCCACAGATATGAACACTGGGTGAAATTTAATGTCCCACAGTATATTCCAGGCTTGCAAAATGATCTAATAATCCCTTTTGCCTTAACCTCTATGAATCTATGGAGACAATTATCTACCTCTCCTAACTTTAGTTGCTTGAAATAGCATCAATACAACAGCTATGGAGATTAGCTACGGGTACAGAATGAAATTGATTACTATGTACAAAGAGCTTGGTTTTAAGAACATAGAATCATAGAATCATAGAACAGTTAGGGTTGGAAAGGACCTTAAGATCATCTAGTTCCAACACCCCTGCCATGCACAGGGACACCTCGCACTAAATCATGTCACCCAAGGCTCTGTACAACCTGCTATACAGTATTGCCAAATTTTTGAAAACTCCTAAAATTATCAAGATCAATATACTATGTCTAGTTGTATTTTTGACTAATATATGTGAAGTGAACTGTTAGGGCAGAATGTGCAAGAAAGCACTACAGCACTATGTTGTTGAATATTTATGTAAAACATTATTTCAGGGTTAAAATTTGTAAGAGGTCTCTGTAGCTCCTACTTATTAAAATTGACTAATCTGAAGCTAGTTGCTAGGTTTATTCCAGGAATAACCTTAAAAGAGTACAACGGTATTTATACCAGTCGTTGTTTGCAGTAGAAGCAGAAATTAAGATTTATGTTGCTGCTGTCTATATAGTAGCTGACTGCCTACCTTGTTCACCTAGTTCACAGTAAATGGTGATGTTAATGGAGTAATCGCAGTGGAATCAAACAAATTAGGAAGAGCAAACATTATATCTTCATTGAATGAGGTAGGAGAGTGATAAGAGTCATTACATTTCAGTCATTACTGTTCGTAATTTGATGTTAGTGGTTTGCAAATATTCAGTAAAAGCTTTAAAAGAAAGATTAACTAATAACAAATCATACAGTCATAGAATGGTTTGGGTTGGAAGGGACTCTAAAGATCGTCTAGTTCCAACCCCCGTCACAGGCAGGGACACCTTTTATTAGACCAGGTTGCTCAAGGACCCATCCAACCTGGCCTTCAACACTTCCAGAGATGGGGCAGCCACAGGTTCTCTGGGCAGCCTGTGCCAGTGTCTCATCATCCTCATAGTGAAGAATTTTTCCTAATGTCTAAAGTTAATCTCCCCTCTGTCAGCTTAAAGCCATTCCTCCTTGTCCTGTCACTACATGCCCTTGTACGAAGTCCCTCTCCAGGTTTCTCATAGGCCCCCACTAGGTACTGGAAGATTGTTAGGTCTCCCCGGAGACTTAGATGTGACATTTAGATTGTGAGAAACTAATTTGATATCAGTTTTCAGAAGAACTATTGAGTTCCTAGGCATCAGGAATATGAATTGCTTATTAGTCTAGTTGCACTTAACAAACATTATGGCGCTATATGAAAATCTATTAGCCAAACTGGACACAAGGGTATACAATAACTGACTTTTGAAGAAAGGCAGTGAAGAGTGTGGAAAGGAAAAACATAATTGCACAGGGAGGTTACTAATGGAATTATTTAAGGGTAGCTTTTAGGATTAGTTTTATTCTGTAAGATTATTCATTTGTTTGATATGAAAAATAAGTGAAATTTCCTATTGATTCAAAGATGAGAGGTTACTGTTGATGGAGGGAAGCGGTAACTGTAAAAGAAACAAGAACTCCCTTACTATACAATATATTCACTTAGATAAAATTATAAAATTTTGTTCAGTTACAGACTCTCAGATTTCTTTTTCTTTATATATATCACATGAGTTGAATGGCATTTCACATCAAAGCCAGTGTAGAAACCTGGTACCTTTTGAGAGTCACATACACCAATGAATGATAGACATGAGCCTGAGCTTTCTGGAGAGGCAAGTTGTCAGGAATGCTAGCTGGAAGCCAGGTGAGGTAGAGTATTTCAAATGACAAGTCATAACTATGCATTATCATATTGCATTTCTTACTATTGCAAACCCAAAGCTCACTTAATTTGCATATAGACTCTTCTGTTTAGATAAAATTGTATTTGGGTGTCAAGAATATGGAAATTAATCCTACTCCTTTGGCTTGTTTCTGTTGCCCACATAAAGATGTCTGGGGTCATCTGAGATGCCTCACTCAAGATGTCACTTCAAATTTTGGGTCATATCTGCCATCACCGTGTGATGCCCGAGATAACCCATACCATCTCAAATAACATGAAAGTCCCATGTGGACAAGTGAATTGAGTCATTTGACTCTATCTTTCCACTACCTGATGTGTAATATTAAAGAGGGATCTACATATATTTTCGCTTAGATTGATTAAAAAAATGGAAATGGGATGATGTAGAAACATCTTTTGTCTCCTATACAGGATTTATAAGAAAATAAACCCATATGATATTTCTTAATTTTCTTTGCTTTTTAGAATATTCTTACCTGCAACAACATGTTCTGAGCAAAAAAAAAAATTTCTTCTTGGGTTCTGTGACTTTCAGATGAAACTCCATTGCAACAGGTACATGTGATACCTTTATCAAAATTTTAATCTCCATACAAAAATAACACAACTGCCAGAATTGTCCTCATCAGTCTTTTACGAAGAATTCACTTAAATTTTGTCCATGCTGGACAGCAGAGTTCAATTTTGGCTAATTGATCTCCTAGTCCCATTTAAATTTTTTTTTTTTTTTTTTTTTTTTAAATAAGGGATCAATTGTTGAAATATTTGCTCAGTAGTGGGCTATTTACATAGTGATGCATTTTCTTTCTTGATCTTTCATTTTGATGAAAACCTCCACCTGTATGTCCATCAGAGTAATTATTATTTTGCTGCTATGAATCTGGTGTTTTGAGGTCAGGGGAGCTTGAGTTCCTTCCTATTTTCACTGTTCAGGTTTTTTCTGCTGCACTATAAAACACCACCATACTTTATTTCTCACAGTTGTTATCTCTCTGGAGTTAATACACAAAATCTATGTATTTCTAATAATATGAGCTAAAAATTGATTGTTTTCAATCATCATAAACACTATTTACTGCAAGCAGAAAATTATAAATCAACTCTGCATGGTTTAAATCTGGTCTGACAGAGCCAGTAAATAAACCTATTTTTTTTTCCTCTGCTTTGGCCAGGCTTAATGTCAAGGTTATTTCTGCTTGTCCCTTACAGATCAGAAAAAACAAAACCAAAACCAAACCCTAAAGACCTCATCTTATATAAATATTCCTGGCTTGGCTAACACCACTGCATTTGATTACTATTGGCCTTGTCTGTCTAAGGGATCTTCAACAATCACAAAGTCATTTATTTCACAGATAGGTCAAGATTCAGGTTAATTGCTATTCTTGCATAATTCATAGCTGATAAAATGGATGTTATCTAAAAACTCTTCATCATCACAAAAAGCCTTTTCATAAAGCACAGTTTCTTAATAGAATTCAGTAATCTTTTCTCATGTTGGTGTCCACCCATCCACAGCATGAGATCCAATGAAGCACCTGTGTGCCCGCCAGCAACATCATAGAGCTCCTTATTTATCATAACTGATGAAAAAACAGTATAAAATGCAGTTCAGGCTCACAAAATTAGGAAAAGAGATAGAAAAAAAATAAAAGCAGAATAACACAGGTTCTTTCAAGGGTAGTAAATTTACAAAGGTTGTTTGGATTTGGAATAGGTCTCACAGCTAGGAAAATTTTCCAAATTGTTTTTGCAAATCCTCTTTTCTTCAGACCTGAACCCTATTTTCGTTCTTATCATTCAGCAGAGGGAAAACCAAACCTCTCTCCTAAATCCTTTCTGACCTGGAAACACCTGTATGGCTTGCCAAGGAGCTACCAAAAGCAGGGCAACCAGGAGCACCAGGCGCAGCCAGAGGCATCAGACACCCCCTGTGGAGCTAAAATAGTGTCCTGGGCCATGAGCACGGTGGGCGCAGCCCAAGGCTGGGAAGCCTTGAATGAAGGCTTTTCTCAGCCCGGTCTAACAGGTTGGGCTACTAAAGTTCTGTCAGATCATGTCTTCCTTCCTGTATGCATGAGGAGGGCAGGTAGAAAAAACTACTTCTCTCTGAAGTAAAAGAGTAGTGCAGGAGGTGTGTAGGAGTTATGGTCATTACACTCAGAGGAGTCTGAGAACATAATTCAGTTGCCTAGCCTTAAGAAAAGGCTTTGTGTATCTATATATGATATTTATATATTAATATTATTACTGATACTAATATATTAAATATTATTGATTTATCTTAAATGCATATTATTAAATATCTTATTTATATATATTAAATGTACAATATTTATATAATAAATATAAATATTTATCTGTGTGATCAATGCCTACAGAGATATGACAGATAGATGTCTCACAGGTTGTTTGTAAAGACCTTTCATTTCTTGGACAGACAGTGAGACTCTATAAAGTATAACTTGAGGCATCCTAAATAGCACAAACTGTCCAACTGAACAAAGTTGAAAGATTTACCTGTTTCCTCATGCAAGTTATGGAAATGGAATAAAGCACAAGGAGCCATTTCTATAGCCCACTACCCCTTATACAGTACAGGTAAGCGAGACCAAGCTTCTCTATTACAAGTCACAGTCTATACCTAAATATGTCTGTGTTGTTGCATGTGAAGGAGCTTAATTATATGTTCCTGTTTTCAGTCTGGACCACTTACATATTATGGGATTCTGTTATTTTGAATAAACTAATTGAAGTATGTGGAAATAAAATACAATCAGTGGTTGATATTTGTCAATCAAAATGGTGTGGTGTGAAAAAGTAACCATTTCATTTGTTAAATACAAATTGAAAAAAATATGAGAGTGACACATAAAGGTTGCTGGTCATGTTTTCAAACAAACCAACCAACCAACCCACCTCTCCACCCCTAAAAAAAAAGCAAACCAAAACAAACCGAAACTAAACAAACACAAACCAAACAAAAAAATAATAATACTAATTCAAAAAAAACCCAACAGCAACAAAAAAACCAACCCCAACAACAGTATTCTATCTCTGTTCACAGATGTTATCTAAAGAAGCTAGATTTGGTTGGTTTGGGGTTTCTTTTCCCCCATTTAGGAAGGTGGAAACATACCATCTAGAAAGTTATATTTATGTTTTGTGTACTCTTTCTTACCTAGCAAAACCTTCCATTGTACAAGGTATGAAGAAAAACAGAATTGAACAATCATGCCCAAATGAACTTCCTGCTACTTATCTGCTTATCTACACTTTCTCTTGGAGCCATAGATACATCTGTAAGTTTCAGATGGAGCTCAACGTTGTAGCCAACCTGCAGCTTCAAAGAAAAATTCTTCCCTAAACTGGACAGGTCCCAACAGACAACTGAGTTACTGAAATGCCTTCTGAGAGTCAGAGGTTGGCCCTAAATGTGGTGTTGCACAGGAGCAGCGAAAAGTTAATATGAAGCATGTATCATTGTTCTTTCATGTTCATTCTTCTGATCTGTGAAAAATTAATGAAGATGGAATAGTATCGGCTTTTGTGTTGTACTTCATAGTTGTTAAAAGTGCTACTATTATTTTTCATAGTGTCCAAAGTATGTATAAATGCCAGCATTTAGTAAAAACTCATCAAACATCAAAAAAAATCAGCCAGTAACTGTCATCTTTTATTTTTTCAATATCCTAAGTACCTGGTTTTGGGGAGTTGGGGGTTGCACTTTTTCGTGCAAGGTATTTTGATTGTTCTGATTTTTAGTTTTGTTTGTTGGTTGGTTCGTTTTGGGGGGGGGTGTTTAGTTTTGGGGTTTTTTTTAGTTTCATTGTTTTGGGGTTTTTTGGTGGGTTGGTTGGTTGCAAACAAATGACTGCTTTATTTTATTTAAGCTAAAGAGCTTTGGGTAGTATTCAGTTGCAGAATTACGAATCTAAATGAAAGTGTCTACCCATAAGTACCTACCAATGAAGCAGGTGCATTAGATACTGTTATACTTACTTGGCTTCCAGTAGTCCTTGTAGTCAACACAGATTTAGGATTCGAAAAACTAAATCTGATTATCTTAATATGGGCATGTAAGACAAGATTCAGTTGCCTAACCATAAGTACCCAGCATACATAATTCACAAAATGTTATATGCAGGGTCTACAGGAGACCTATGCATTCCTGGAGTAGCAGCAGGAGGCATGGTGGGATACTTTTTGGCAACCCAGGTAGCATCTGTTGCTTATTTTTAGGCAATTAAATCCCTGCCTTCATATCCGTTAGCCATATAAGCTACCTTTTGGAAACAAAAAAAAAAAAAAAAAATCAGCATCTTTAAGGGAGGAATCTCATCAGAAAATAAATACACATGAGAGGTGGAATGACTCATCCTTTGTATGTGCTTTTTTCCTTTCATCAAAACCAATAGGAAACAAGATAGATAGAGCTAGATTGGTTAAATTCCACTTTTGTCAATTTATAGGAGATAAGGATAGACTAATTTCAAAGGCAAACCACAGTGATTCATTTTAAATATTTATTTTTGACGTTTTAAATTCACAGAGGTGAGGTGTTTCATATTTGCAGTAGAACATAAAATGGAATTTATTGCTGCCATCACTATTATGTGAATGCTGCTGCTGATTGTTTTCATGCCACTCCTAAAAAAAAATATTTAAAAAATAGTATAAGCAAAAAGTATCATTTGCATTGCAATCTTGGGCAGCAGAGATCACTCTCTTTTCTGTTTCATAGAATCTTAATCATATGCTATTCATCATAAATTAAACATTAATGTAACTTTAAAAGAGTACATTTTCTTCATAAGGATGGTGTGCCTAGATGTGTGAAAATAAGTCTGAACACCAGGGAGGCAATTGCAGTTTTGGGGAAGGTTGGCTGCCAAAGTTTCCCCTTCTAATTGTCTTGACTTTTAAATTGGTTTAAACTAATCACCAAACTATAAACTCACTGATCTCAGGATATATCTGAAGATATTCCAGGAACTTCAGTAAAGCTGATTTGTTTAAAAAGTGTCTAAAGCAATACAAGTATACAAGTTCACAAAGTAATACAAGTTTATTGCCTCTTTCAATACAAATGATTGGTAAAAGCAGGGTTACATCCCAGTCTCCTCTCAATCAGATTAGCTGTTGTTGCAATGAGATTTTGAGGCAAAATCCTGAATTCGTGTTTAAAAGCATCATAAAACACTATGAATTCTTCTGACTTCATGAAATGGTGAAAAGACCACAAATTTTCATGAATTTTTCAGTTCGAGCTAATAGTTAATTCATCTCTATGGCTGAATAACAAATTGCAAGGTCAAGTTGCAGTCTTCCAAAGGCAATAGAGGGTGACAGACAAGCATTTTGTGAGGAAAGAAGTTTGGGCTTTTTGTGAGTAAGGAAGTTTGCTGCTGTGCGTATGTGTTTGAGTGTGTGGTGTGTCCCCTGAACACATAGGCTGAGGGCGAGCAAGGAGTTGGGAAGGGACACAACCGGGACAGCTAACCCAAACTGGCAAAAGGGATATTCTATACCACACAATGTCACGCTCAGCAATTAAACCTGAGGGGAAATGAAGAAAGGTGTGTATGGGTGTGGTAGACAGATGAGTGGACATTTCCCTTAAACATTTCTTGGTGCATAAGGTGCGAGCTTTGCTGCACATGTTACAGATTTTGCAAGAGATTCATACGTGTAGTGGGTGTATAACCATAAGCAAGAATGCAACACTGGTTTCAACAGCTAACTGTGCATGTGCAGGGTGCTAGATCATCGACCTTGAGGAGGGTCTTGTCTGGTGAAACCCCCCAGATAATTCCCTTGTGACCACCGCTCACAAGTTCAGCTTGCACATACGTCACACACACCCTCACTTGGTAGGGAAGTAAGGAGGCATCCTCTTGAGACACCTCCATAAAATCCAAATTGACGAAAGCCGGGCTAGGACCCTGACCACCAAGACACCCAGGGTGAAGAGGACCAGTGGGATGCCCCTGGATCTAAGGGTGGTGGTATCTCTTCTCTTTTGTCTCCTTCTCTCTCCTTCTGTTTCTCCTCTCCTCTCTTTCTTTTTATTAAATAGTGACCAGATCAAAGTAAAAGTGCATGGCACAGGACTTGCTTATCCAGTTAAAGTAATCGTCTTTGAGTTAGCATACTGTTCTGGGTTCAGCTGTAATAGCTATTTTTTTCCTTCTTAGTAGCTGATGCGGTGCTGTGTTTTCGACTTCAGTCTGGGAACAATGCTGATAACACACCCACATTTTGCCTATGCAACATTACAACTTGAAGAGGAATAGGACATGTATGCTTCCTAATTTAACCTACTTTTTAAGAGTGAAGTACTATTACAGGAAGAAAGCACGCTATCCAATGACTGTCAAGACAAAAACACTCAGAGTTATGGGTCTGAGTTACCAGATGGGCTTAAACCATGACAAATATCTAACCACATGCCTTGTATTTTGTATTAATAAAAGAGAAAACTGGTTGGTTGGTGTCATTTCACCTTAATTCACTCCAAAGTAATCACGAACTTGGTAACTGGTCGCAAGGGGAGGCAGGCTGTCCTAAACGACTCTTTTCAGGTCTCAATAGTAGGGATGCTATGTATCTTTCAAGGTGGCTGTTACTCAGAAACTGGCTGGAGATTGGTTGGCCTAGGGGAGGCAGTGAGTGATGGGGTGTTTTGTTTAGCTGTTTGCCTGGATCAATCCACCACAGTGGGTTGAATTCTAGAATTTGGATAATTTTATTTTGGGTGTAGTAAACATTAATCTTGTATTACAGGATTAGCAGTTTATGATTTGTTACTAAAAGACTGATGCGGATCTCATTTTAAGAAATTCTGAGCAATTTGAAAGTGCAAAATTATGACCATGGGGGTTTAGTCTAGAAAAGTGATTTGGATATTCACACTACCCTGCATTTTCTGAGATACTATTGGCTATTAACAGCCATCTCATTTATAAGACCTTATTTTCTGCTAGAGACCATGAACATTGCACAGTAATATACATTTGTTCCTCATACTTGTGAACAGCATGGAGTCTTTTATTTGGTTGGTTCGTTTTGTATTAATTTCACTTGTACTAATAATTCAATTTATTTTTTAATTTCACTTGGATATCCCCAATATAATCGTGAGAAAACAGATGTCAAAAACAGACAAACAATTTTAGGCTCGAGAAGCCAGTCAAAGAGGAAGTCAGGACAATTGTAACTGATGGAAACAGTCAGGGGCACAGTAGGCAAAGAGGTTAAAGAAATGCAACCCTAGGAAAGGTTCAGCACTCACTAAAAGCAAAGGTTATGTATGTATCACAGTACAGTTTACTTTAAATTAAGCAAATTGAGAAAGTATGTCTTCAAGAAAATTAATAGTATATGTAATATCTTAAAAATATAATAGAGGTGCATGTACATATTGTGATAAGATCTCAGAGCAATCAAACCTACCTTCCATGTAATGCCCTGATAGGCTTTGATGACTGCTGTTACAAAGTGAATAGTGAAAGATGCTGAAACTGTTTAACATTCCAGTCCAGACAAGTAATAGCATATTTCCATATTACACATTTCATTTCCCTTGCCCCTGTGTTTAGCTATCTGAACTATGCTACTCAAACATGCAAGAATAGAAAAATAATATAAAGGAAAGGTAGGTATTGAGCTATTTTAGGGATAGATGACTAACCAAAAAAGATGGGGAGGCAGAAGAACACCAAACATATCACAAAGCTATAAGTAAAGGAACTGAGGAAAGGTAAGAGAAAGTGACCCAGATAAGGCCAGATTTTATGAAGGAGGAAGCAAATTTAAAAAGGAAGAAAAGATTTGGAGTTGACATTGAAGGATTTTGGGGGCAAATGAAACACTGTGGAAATGCCTCTCCTTAGGAAAGGTTTTACATTTATTAAAATCAGTATATTTAGGCAGAACTTTCAACTGATTTACCTAAAGGTTTATAAAAACTTTGCTTCCTTTTTTCTTTCTTTTTTTATCTTTTTTTAATATAATGGATCATTTTCAGCAGTAGTTAAAAGTTCTTTCTGAAGTGAATTACATTATACCACTGATTAGCAAACCATGCTGACAGCAACAAATAACCCAAATCATGAAAATGTGTTTGAGAATCCTGATCGCCATTCTGTTATTCACCTGTTATTGCTTACCACAGTGATGAAAGGAAATTTGAGGTTAGTTTGAGTTCAGATAATGCAGTGATCACAAAATGGTTTTCCTACTAGCAATGACAGTGATTTTTCTTTGCATGATAGGATTGCTTTGTGGCTTGTGGAGGGTTTTTTTTTCCTTTTTAATGAAATAAGAAAATTTTAAAAACATATTAAAAAAAACCTCAAAAAAAAAAAACCCAAAAAAGCAAAAAACAATGACAGTCACAACATCCTCCAAAAAACAGGAACCAAATAATAGAAACCTGCACATTAATAGGCATTGCAGATGGAGCAATTTCTCTTAGGTAATCAGCTTTAACAGGTATGGACGTATTGAGAAATAAAGGATAACCAGATAGGATGGCTTATAGGCATGATAGAAAAGTTAACTACAGTTTATCTATTAAACAGAAGATGTAGAAGATAGGAAAGATGTCAATTAGGCTACGGTACAGCGCAATGTGCAACTGACAAGGAGAAGTATGTTGTATATGAGAGAAAAAAAAAAATGTTCTGAAAGAAGATCTTGAAATCACTTTCTGTGCTTGCTCCTGTGAACAAATATTTATTGTTCCTGCCAATACACCTTTGTTCCTGCCAATACACCAATTCCAAAATACACCTTTGAAGTCTACCTTTAAATTTTAATGAGCGGGAGTTTCAAAAAATTGCCCAAGGTTTTTGGCTATGTATGTATAAAGTGTCTCACCTTAAAGCACCTATGGGGAGGAGCACAATGAAGCAATCATATGCATGTGTGGGGCTTTTTCAGTTTAGTAAATGAGAGCCTAGAGCCTTTAAAAAGAGGACTTACATATCCCAAATTTATAGCATGCACTAATATTTGCCTAAACCTTTTTATTCTGTACTGTAACAGGAAATTTTGTATCATAAGCTGCCCTACCTCCCCATCTGACTCTTCTCAGGCTCCAGCTGCCCTTTTCTGTTCTCCCTGCCACAGAAAATGTGCCTTTATTTATCCTGGATGGGGTGGGAATAGTTTGTGAAGCTTGTGGTTTTTTACAACTTAACTCTGAGAGAGACAACCAGGGTATCCTTTGGCCCTATCTGGAGCTCTGGTCTTAAGTGCCCTGAAGTTTTAAATTATATGCAGATTCCTAATTAAAATATCTGAAAATTCATTATAGCCACTCCAGTTGATGCAGATAATAATTGTGCAGCTGAGTAATCACCTGTTTGAAGTTTTCAGTCCTTTCACCTATGAAGAAAGGTAAAATAAGAGTCCATTTGTGTTCCTGGCATAGAAAAAAGGTTCCATCAGATGTATGCTGTCCAATCTCCAGTGCGGCTGACAGACGACCACAATGAACAAGAAAACTCTGGGTTGAAGTAAAAAAAGTTCAGGTATTTATGTTCATATCTATATCTACATTGTCATGGATCCAACTGCTCTCAGTAAAAAAAGTGCAAAAATTATAAAGAATAATGGTCAGAGCACTGAGCTTCAGGGCACTGTGAAGCAGCTGCATGCTTTTATTATAACAAAGCTTGCTCAGTATGGCTTTACTAGTGCAGGTGGCACTGTACATTATTCTTCCTAGAAAAGAGTTATTATATTGCACTATACTCATCATTCAGAATTACAGCATTCTTCTTTTCAAAGGAGGCAGTCAAGATGAGGTTTGTAACTTGAACTGAGAGGGTGTATACTGTTACCTAGAAGATGATTAACAGTAATTCGATGCAACATGCAACATTTGCAAAAGTGAGAATAATAAAATCAGTGAGGCAAACAAATGAGCCATATGTTCAGTTATCTATCACCCACGAGGTGTAGTAGGAAAAGAATGCTGGTATCTGACAGAGCATTTCCGGAACACATGCATTACAAATTTAAGGTTAGGATCTTTGCAGAATATGCTCACTCATGGTTAACTTACACAAGCATTTTGAGAAAGTAACCTTTTTATTATTATTATTTCTTATTGCTTGTATGGAGGAATGTGAGCATTTCTCACTAATCTATAAGCACTACTAAAAAGTAAGGAGATTTAACGTACAGAAAATAAAATTCTACTTTAATGTTCGAGAGTTAATTTTATCTCAAGATAAATGCCTTTATGTTTCACTATAGTTACAAGTAGAATGCAATTAACAGAAATTGTAAATTAAATGGCTGAAATTTTTTCCTGTTTCATTTTTCAATGCTGACTCTTGAAACAAGCAGCAAGTAAAGAAAACTTCGAGGTTTTTGAATGCTTCATGTGATTCATAGCAGAATTGAAAAGATAAAAATACGCATATGTTTGATAAACCTGAACAGTTTGAACTTGCCATAACTGTTCTACTAAGGTAGAAAGAGTGACAGCTTTTCTTTTTCTTCTTCCTATGTCATTATGTGATTTGCTTTTCTCTGCAAAAAAAAGTGAGACTCTTTTTCTTCCTTTCATTACTGTACAAATGATTTTGTATGAATAAGAAAACTTCAAATAAACTCTGAAATTTTTCCTGAACACGGTTGACAGTTTCCCTCCTTATGATCCCTATCAGAAATTTGTTCACATTACCTGCAAAGAGGTTATTCCTTGTGACATACCAAATTTTTTTGGCAGAATTCATTACTTTGAAGCTGAAAACACTAACAAATGAAACTCCTCCAATTTCAAGTGTCTTTTGTTTCAATGTTTTTTTTATGGAGTTCACAAATTTCAGCAGAAAAAAGTTTTGCTTTCATTTTATAAAATGTGTAACTAATCTGCTTATATCTTGATTGCCTTTTCACTTTTTCACATAGACAAAAATTACATATAAAGTTTGTGGCCCTCTTTCTTTGCAAATACTGCTGAAATCCCTTTTCCTTTGGGCACAGCAGCATGTGCTCCAAGGGCCCATGGCCCAGCTCTGATCTGGCCCAGCAGCATAACCTTGCCTTCTACTTCTGAGAAAATCATGAAGTTAGGAGAGAGAGTTACAAGAAAGAGGGAAGAAAAATAAGAAAGATAAAATTACAGCCAGCCAGAGGTAGCTGTATTGACACAAGATCATTAGTAGCACAAGCATTCAAGGAGAAAAACATCAGCATGGAAAAACAAAATATTAAACAAAGAACTGGGAAAGCTAGTTGAGTAGATAGGAACCACTGGGCCTTTGGATCAAGCCATCAGTGTCATCAGTGATTACAGAGGTGGTGGGACCTGGCAATTCAGCGGCACTGAGGACCTTTTCAAGAAGTGTTGAATGCTGCCCCTGCACCTCCTGACTGATGCCCATGTGGCCAACAGAGACATATTTGGGTGCTTTAAGAGTATTGGTCAGCAAAATAATGTTTAGCATAATAGATCATTAAATCCTAGCTATGTTTTTTATCTACTGAACTAATAAATAAATGCTTTTTACTTTTCAAGCTGTGTATATATCACTTACAAATTCTATATTACTTACAAATTCTCTTTGCACCATACAAATGATGACTTAATAAACTGATCCTAAAGAGGAGAGAGAGCAGTGAAAAACAATCCCACATCTTGTCTTCCTCAGTGAGCACTGCAAAAGGAACTCAGGATAAGTGTGGGTAGTAGCCAAAGTATCAGAGGTTTGGCCTGCTATGGCAGAATTTAGTCATTTATAACTAAGGCTTGAAGGTTTGGGGGATTTTACTCATTTTTTCAGAAGAAACAAAAATATGAGACCAAAAACAGGTTAGTATGACCTAGCTTTTCAATGAAAGACCCATATATGGTAAGCAAAGGCCAATTTTAAACTCCTGGATCTTTTCTCCCAATCTATCTGTGACATTCCCTGGGGTTTTTAAAAACTACTGGCTTAACAGAAATGCAGCCAGATAAAAGCTACATGAACATTAGCTTGCTTTCTACAACTAGGTGAATGGTAAAGAAAACAGAAATGGAACTACTTCTTGACATTCTAAACCAAATTTCAGCTCAGCAAGGTTGTTCATGTTTATTTTCCATGAATGTTTGAATAAATGAGATTAACTAGATCAAACAGGCAGAAAAGCAAAATTTCATATAAAAGATTATCAGTGAATTTTGATAGGATTACAATATTTGTAATTCATGTACAAATCATTGGTTTCTCCATCTTAGAGCCATGGGGCGCAGCACGGTGCCATCAGAATATCAGAGCAAAAGCCTATGTTCTGTGATCACAACCGCCTGCTATAGAAGAAGAAATCCCTAAACATTGTAAAAAGGAGTTTTTCTGCACAGTTTGGCCTTTAGGTTAGAGATCATTTCCCCAAATTGATGCTTTTATGTAAAGTGTCTTTCAGAAACCATACATACATGACTTCAGATTGGAAACATCTACATTTCCTAGGCTGTTACATATCTGCTAGCCAGGTTCCCTGAATCTGTACCACTTTATAAACACTTGCACAATTTTCAACATAATATAACAACTGGCAGACTTTCTAAACTATTCAGCAAGATGTTCTAGTTTAGGTATTGAGTATCTTATCTGTCGTGTGTGATTTAAATTTTTTTTTCAAAAACATTGGCTTGTCGTTTGAAAAACTAAAAAACCAAACAAACTAAAAAACCCACCCAAACATGGCCTGGAATATTACTTGAAGATAACATACCCAGACCCAGCTTCCTGCTCTTTATGATGTCAGGACAATTCCTCCTGATGCTATTCCCACTTAAGAGAATTTCTCAGCTGCTGGGCTATTTTAACTATAGTGCTTTGAGTTACTTGTGGCAATGATATGCTTTCAATTTCACCATTAGAAGATTCTATACTTGATTAACCATTTACTGAAGCAAAGAGAAAATTACTTGATAACTTGCTGGTTAGCATGCTCCTACAGGAGTTTGAGGTTTTGTTCTAATGAATACCGTAAGCAAATTTAAATAGATGGAATGAGGAAGAGTAAGACAGTTTCACTTCAGGATTGCTTTTCATACAGTGTCTCCAAGCTTCTTATCCTAATTAGGGATATCTCTACTTGGAGACCTTATTGTGGTCATTCAATACTTAAAGACTTATAAGAAAGATGAAGAGAAATGTTTTACCACAGCCTGTAGTCATCATAGAATAGAAACATGTAATAATTTAGGTTAGAAAAAAGCTTTAAGATCATAGAATTCGACCATTAGCAATGCCAAGTGCACCACTGTGTGTCTAAGTGCTACATCTACATGCTTTATTAATACCTTCAGGGATGGAGACTCTACCATGTCGCTGGACAGCCTGTTCCAATGCTTGACAACTCTTTTAGTGAAGAAATTTTTCCTAATATCCAATCTAAACCTCCCCTCATTCAACTTGAGGCCATTTCCTATCATCCTGTCACTTGTTACTTGGGAGAAGAGGTTGACACCTACCTCACTACCACCTCCTTGCAGGTAGTTGTAGAGAGCAATAAGGTCTCCCCTCAGCCTCCTTTTCTCCAGGCTAAACAACCCCAGCTCCCTCAGCTGCTCTTCATAAGACTTGTGCTCTACATCGTTCACCAGCCTCATTGCTTTTTCACACTTCAGCACATCAATGTCTTTCTTTAGCGAAGGACACAAAATCAAATATGGTATTCGAGGTTTGGTCTTACCGATGCCGAGAAAAAGGGGACAATCACTTCCTCAGTCCTGCTGGCCACACCATTTCTGAAACAAGCCAAGATGTTATTAGCTTTCCAGGCCACCTGGGCACACTGACAGCTCGTATTCAGCCTGATGCTGACCAACATCCTCAGATCCTTTTCCACCAAGCAGTTTACCAGCCACTCTTTCCCAAGCCTGTAGCATTGCACAGAGTTGTTGTGGCCCAAGTGCAGGTCCTGGCACTTTGCCTTGTTGAACCTCATACAATTAGCCTCAGCCCATTGATACAGCCTGTCCAGATCCCTCTGTAGAGCCTTCCTGCCCTCCAGCAGATCAACACTCATGCCCAACATGGCGTCATCTGTGAACTTACTGCACTCGATCACCAACATAGGACAAGAGATAATGGTTTAAACTAGTAGAGGGTTGATTTAGATTAGATATAAGGAAGAAATTATTTATGAGGGTGGTGAGACACTGCAAAAGGTTACCCAGAGAAGCTATGGATGCTCCACCCCTCAAAGTGCTCAGGGCCAGTTTGGATGGGCCTTTGAGCAACTTGACCTTGTGGAAGAAGTCATGCCTGTGGCAGGGGGGTTGGACTACATCTTCTTTAAAGGTTCCTTCCAAACCCAAACTATTCTATCATTCTATTTATAAATCAATATTACAAGTCAGGTAACTGAAAGCTAACTTCATGGTAGCATGAAGGTGGAGAATGAAAGGACTGGTGGCCTGACTTTAGTTGCTTACTGCATGAGAGCTTGTAAATCTGAATCCTGAGAAACAGACATGTCCTCTTTCATCTAAAACTCTGGAGACCTGAATGTAATTGAATTGTGTTTCCACATTCCCCTTTGTGTCTTGCTTTGATTAGTCTAAATGTCCTGCCCAGTCCGCTATTTATCTTTGAGTACAATTCCACGTGCCTGACTGGACTCATTCATCCATGAGTCCATCTAAATGTCTGTAGGTCACATATCGAACCCAAGCAGCCATGTACAAAAGAGGTAATGACAAGAAAAAAAGCAAAGCCTTGTTTTCTGTAGCTGATTTCATTGTGAACTCGTGGTGCAACCTTCTGGAAAATGGCTGAAATGAGTGGTCTGTGAAGAACAGAAAAAAAAAATGTTGGGAAAGGTTGTCTGAAGGTAAGTAGAAGTCTCTTTCTTTGGATACTGAGCATTCAGGATTCACTAAATGATTGTGCTGCTTTTTGATTAAGTGAGAGGAGAGTGGGAGTCTCTGGGCATGTTGCAAGATGCACTTGTTTCACTGGCTTCTCTTGGCAGCAGGTGGTTGATTTGAGAGCACAGCGTACAAAATGTTGATCATGAATATTCATTTAACTTTGTAAATCAACTTGCTTGACTATACTTACGTCTGAGTTCATGTCCCACAAGCATTCTAATAAATAAGTTTATTCAAAATAAGTTTTTTGAAATTGTGATTTGTGCTTGACTGTTTCAGCTATGGTCTCAGAAGCTGAGTTTCAAACCTGTAATCTTGAATGTTTAAAGCAGAACAGCGATCAGAATCTCTAACATACAGCTGATATATTGAATGAAAACTATTGAATGCTAAATATTTGTCTATAAAATGGGATCAAGAGAGCGACTGCTCAAAAGAAATATTTTGCAACTAATAAGGTCGTGATATTTTAAAATTTGTTGCTAGGCAATTTGGAGATCAAATTACTGGCTATTTGACCATTATTTATTTACTTATTGAAAAAAAAACCCCAAAAAAACAAACAAACCACTGGAAATAATTTGTTATGAGGTGGCAGGGCTGTGACCTGCTTATTTGCTTTTCAGGATTGGGGTTTTTTTGTTTTGGGCTTTGCTTGGGTGTTTTTCATTGGTTTTGCTTTTCATTTTTTCCATTGGACAAAGTACTGCATGAATTGCTAAAAAAATAAAAAAACAAGTATTAACGGGAAAAATATTAAGGTTTTACTTAATTTTATATCTACTTATTAAAATAGATTTACCACCAACGAGATTAATTCAATGTGAAGTTACAGCAAATGTTGAATTTGACATGAATTTTTCAAATGAATAATGAAGAACTACAAAACATAATGTGGTTTTTTTCTGCATTTTCATTGTTTTTTAATAGATTTTTGGTTATCTGTTAAATGTAGGGGTTTTTTTCTCGTATTAAGTGCAAAATCTTCTATTTAAGCTATGCATTTTTAAAAATAATAATATGAAACAAAATTCTTCAGAAAAACCTAAAATTTACATAGATTCCTTTGCTGGTTTATAACTTTATAAGTTCTAAGGCAGTTAAATAAGCAGCTTAATCCAAATATTTAGATTGCATATCAAGACTCAGCTTTTTCAGTCTTTCAAAATATTGAAAGCATAGAACAGAAAGGATGACACAATATTAGATATAAATCTATGGACCACAGCATTTTAATAAATTTCCTGTAATAGTATTTGCATAGTAGTCAAAAATTGTTAAGAACAAACAAACATAAAAACTTCTCACACACAAGAGATTAGCTGAAACTAGTTTTTACTACATTGATAAATCAAGCATGAAGAGCTATTGTTTTAATTAGTGCATGGAAAACCAGAAATTGACCCAGAAGACATGCCTGAGTAGACATTTGCAGAGATAATGTATCTTATGTCTCCTCCAGGCTCAAGTATTCAGTTAAGAGAAAGATGCAAGGTTTCTACCTGTTAATAAAGACTGCAAAAAAAAAAAAAAATTAAATTCATTATTTACATTGTTTGCAGGGTAGTGATCACACCTGGTCTTTCCCAGGAAAACAGACAAAGAGATTTTCCAGAATAAAGTTACCATAGGGACATAAAAATCAAAGAAAAATAATTATTACTGAGGGGGAAGAACCCAAATCTGTGCTGTTCATTGAAATAAACCTCATATAAGCATTTAGTAGAAGTTCTTCCTTCAAAAATCTCTGAGATAGATCAATTCTAAGGTATCAATGAGGAAGTAGATGTCTTAACAATTTTATTAATTTTCAGTTTTCCTATGTAGAAGAAATTTACTGGACGTAACAGTACAAACTACGTAACTTATCCCAGTCTCTCTACTAAGGGTAGTTTCTTCGTTTAAACTCAGGGGGTGGCAGTGTCTTTTATTAGGAAAAACAACAACAGCAACAATGACAACAACAAAAACCACCAACAACAAAGAGACAGATAGCTGATTTGATCAGCTTGGAGTCCAGTTTTCTTCGACTCAAATTTTGTATTAAGATTCTTCAGTCTGCCTTTACCAGACCATATTAAGAAAGTATAAACTGGAAAAGGTACTGGTCTATTATTCTTTTCAGAAATGCCCATCTTATGTGTAATCTAATCAGCCAATTAAAAATGTTAATTCTCAGAATTTCTGAGATTTATTTCAGCATTTCTCAGCTTTTTGGAAATACAGCCTAGTTTTGATGCATATGTCTGTATGATCCTCCAGAAAGCAATCTTCCCCTCTCTACCAGCTTATGTTTAAACCCAAACTCAAGTTCAATCATGTGTGTAATACTTTAAGCTATGAAAAACAATCTAATTATCTCTAAACTGAGATGGTGGAGACAGTGTTAATTACTGATAACTGTCAGTAATTAATTAGCTTGCAGTCATGGTTTCAGTAAACTAGTAGTAACTGGAGGAACTGAACTACTGTTTTATCAAATAAGTTAATCTTTCTGTATATATGGGGGGTTTTCTGTCATTTTCAACTTCTTTGAGGATCAATGACCTAACCTTTAGCAATCAAATCACTGTTTATATTAGTCCCAGAATCTATCAGCTACTATCTACTCCTTTGCAGAGATTTTCTTATCTGTCAGCAGCATTTGTTACACATGTATCTAAATTTTGTGCCTCCAAATACATAAAAAAAAAATATATTGCTTTGGCAACTTTTAATCCATATTCGTAACTATCAGCAACAGAATACCAACAGACCTGAGAAAACTCCAGCAGGCTTAATCTTTATCATCCTGCCATTGAACGTCTGTATGAAAGTGATGTGAGTGAATTGACTATATTATCCAGGTAAAAAACAGGTTTTGCACTACTTTTATATCAAACATAAATTGAATCCTCTCTATGTTTGGGTGAGTTTTTTCAGTATGTATCTTAGAAAAGCATTCAAAGGAAAACTGTGGAACAAGGTAGAACAAGATAAATTTGACTGATGCTAAAAGCAGCATGGATAGTAGACGTTGCTTAAGTTATAACATTTTCCACCACTGAAACTCCTCTGATGCCTGTTCAGCTGCCTGATTCCAACTGCTCTGTATTTCCAACTCTGTATATCAACACCACCCCCCTTTTTTTTTTTTTTTTTTAATTTTACTTTTCTCATCTTGAGGTAGAAATCGTCATTAACTGTCTCCTTCTCCTTCAGGCACTCTTTGATCAAGCCTTTTACCATGGTGACAAAGTTCTGATGGCAGAATGGGAACTGAATTGAATTTTCCAAGTGACACCTATTTGTTTCAGACCAGAAGCAGCCACAGGGTTATACTTAGTTAACCCAGTCACATCAGAGCAGCACCTGTGAAATTTTTCAATACCATGTATAAAGCAAAATGCAGGGATACAAAAGGTCACAGATTCCTATTGCTTTAACAAATTATGACCATATTTATTGTTCCATTTTCCATGATAAACAATTCATAGCATGTCAGCTTCCCAGCCGTGATGGTAACCTTTTTCCTTGCCTTTAAGTTACCTGAACAGTATAGTATGGATAACTACATGTAAGCCACTTAAAAGATTTTTCATGTCTTCTGTTCAGCATTTTGCTTTCAGAGTTTCCATCATGTTCTCCAGAAGACGCATCACTGAGATTATGACTGTCAGTTTATCAAATTGTTTATCCTATCTGATTCTCTTCCAATTCAATTTCTCTGAGAACAGAAAATTTTAACTTTTTTTCTTTAATCTCATAAACTGATTGTTAGTCCTACAAAAAAGAAAAAAGTACAGATACAGACAGTCTTTCCCAGTCTTCTTCTACTTTTCAAAAATATTCTGGAGATTCTGAAGATTAAAAGGTTCTTTTTGAAAATATAGTTTTAGCTGTCCTTTCAGCTATTATTACCATTTGCATAAGCATGGGATATGCTTTTTCTAAGGAATGACAATCTGCTTTGTTATTATGCTCAAACAGACTCTACTCTGAAATAGTTTCCTGTGAGTCATATTGCATGGCTCACTTACTAATCTATGGAACAAAGAGCTAATTACAATTAATTGATCTTGTGAATAAATTAAAAGCAATTTCTGTAGTATACCCTAGTTCTACCACTTATGGATTGCATATGTTACCTAAATGATCTCAAAAATAATTATGAAGGCCAAAGCTGATATTCAATCTCACAAAGTCAACAATCAACTTGCTCCAGCCACAGTATTTGACCCTTCTGCAACTGCCATACCAGACTCTGCTTTCAAGTTCAAGTGAAGTTAACACTATTGCAAAAGTCTCTCTGTGCTAAACTACCTTTTATTCTAACAGAAATAGTCTCAAGCCATACACAAAGCTGTGTTTTGTGGTAGTATCCATCAGGGAGGGTGGGCTGCAGAAATGAAATCCTTGAATGAAAATCAGAGGGTTTATTCAAACTCATTATGGAAGTGGGTTCCTGTATAAAATCTGAATATCTGAATTTTCACTTGATAGTTGCTTAAATGTGAATTGGTTCTTTTTAATCACTCATTCTGTTCCCTTCGCGTTTTTAGAGAGCTATCTGCTTGTATTTTTAACTAAAAACAGAGCTAAAGAAAGAAAAGTATAAGACAGATTCTCTTTTTGTTTTCTTTCCTACATACCATGTATAACATTGCCCAAACACTGCATGGTTGCAGAGCTATTACTGAAAATACTGTTTAGAGTAATACTTGTCAACTGAGTGTGAAGGATTAATTTGATGTTAAAATATATATTCCTGATCATTATGACCATTATTTCATGTAAACAGAGAAGGATAATTCAGGGATTAAAGCTCTAAGTAACAGGATAAGAGGATTATTATTTCTTCTTTGTACCAATCAGACTTTTTGTGGTCTTCAGCTCCTCACAAACAAGTATGTATGAGGGTTGATTTTAAAACTCTCCTCAGTCATTTATCTGAATTTTTACATAATTAAGTTCTTTTAAGACTCCAAGTGTTAGACTTTTAGGGTGTGGGCTTTGCAGTAAGGCAGCCAGCTCCGTAGATTATAGTTATAGGAGCATGACATTCATTAGAATAGGTAGGAACAGTAACATGGTATCACAGCTGTGTTACCAGCTGGTATTTTCACGTTATGTTGCATGATTCTAATCATACATGATTGCTTGGACAGAGCTTTGACATTTTGGTGAAATAGTATGTAGAAATACTTCAAATCTCTGTTTCCCATGTGCAAAATGGTAATAGTAAAACTTCTTTAATTCAGAAGACTCTTTCAATGAATAAGTAAGATAAATAGCTTTGAGGATTAATTGTATTTCATGTAATAGGAACTATACAAATATTTAAGTATATGACCATATAGGAAATGAAGCCAGTAAAAGGTGAATACAATTGTTTTGTGTATCAATAGCCACATAAGTATGATTCTGTTCATGCCTGAACTTTGTCCAACTGAGAGACTGACTTTCAGCAAACCCGCAAAATGTAATAGCATCTCTTGTGTGCTTTCTGTGTGCTGGAGAAACACACAATATAAACACAATGAAGAATTTATATCAGTAAGTTTTCTTTACACCAGTCTAAGCTTTAGCTGTCTAATCAAGGAGTTATTAGCATTCTCATAATTATAGTGTTCTAATAATTATAATTATTAATATTCTAATAACTGCTAATGTTTATAATCCAAATTAATTATTAGAGCTAATTCTCATAAATAGTATAGGTAAAATTATTGTACACAGAATTTGTGATATCTTCTACTTTTCTCTGATGTTATGATTAACCTTCCAGTTCCCCAGTGGATTCTAAAGTTGATGGTTTCCATTTTCCTTAAAAAACAAGAGGTGTCTGGGGGAATCATCAGTCTAAATAATTTTCCAGGAAGAATATAATATTGTTGTTCTTGCTGTTGTTGTTGTTGTGCGGGTGTCTTCTTCCTTACTCTTGGGTTTGTTCCATATGGTTTCTAATACCACCTCCTTAATTGGTCTTTGATTCCACCTTATATCAAATCTACTTTATGTAGTACATTTTCCATATGTTGGGTACTTATTCTTTATTTTCTTTGTTAAGTATAAAATGAGCTATACTCAGCTATCAAGGTTGCACTCCAGAGGTGGCCGCCAATTGACCACTACTGTAGCACTTATAGCCGCAGGCCTCTGGTATCATCCTGTACTTCTGCATTCAAGCACACAGCCATGCTTGTACTTTTCTATGCTGCATTTAAATTACAGATTGATAAATAGTTCACACTGCACACAATAGCATAGTAAGTCAAGACAAAAACTTTGTAAATCCTAATTCTGAGGTTTAGTGGAGATAAAACAGACCTGTGGCCTTTTACTAGCAATGATGTAAACCTCCAGAGACACATGGCTGCAATAAACACATTGTAACATAAAGAGTACTTGACCTCACCAGGTGGAATTAAGATCATGATACTATAAAAGATACACTTTAACTCAAAACGTGATACCTTATGTATGGACATAATCCTAAAACTATATATAATTTGTTATTGTCAAGCTTAAAATTATTTCAATTCTAAATTCTCTGCTAAGATCAGTGGCAAAACTATACTGAAATCAAAGGGATCTGTGCCACCATGCACTCCACTTCGAGTAAAATACCTCTTCAGTATTCAGGATGAGGACCAGTTCACTGCACTCCTAAAGTATCACCCCAGAGCCTGAAAAACAGTACTACAGCCTGAATCTCAGAATGCAGGAATTTTCCCAATTGTCTCTGTCTCCCATTGCCTTTCTGTAGATGGATGATATTCTGACCATAATAATGGCTATACGTTTTAGAAAAATGTTTTAGGATTGGTTTTGGTTCTATTTATGCTTTTATTCTATTTATGGTTGTCTCTATCTTGCCTCTTTCAAATGCTTTTAAAGATTGAATTTGGATGTTCATATTAGTATGTCAATTTTTAATGCAACTTCACTACGTAACATTAGCTTTTGCAGACTTCTGTATACATGTGGTCTTATGTAAACCACACAAAACATTTTTGTATTGCTATTTTTAATATGGAATATTACAACTATTTAAAAAAAATGTGAACTAGGCCATGGTACCTTGTGTTCTTCATTTAAATAGAAGTACTGAAAATTAGTCTAGACCCCATTAGCTGGTGATTTTTAGTGTAGATGGCATAAATTACACAGATCAATTTTACTTGCAATTTGTTACCCTACAGACAGAATTAGAGATGTTTACTCATTCTATGTCATAATATTCATTTCTGTTTGACCTATAATGAGAAAACACCTTTTTGGACCCAGCAAATTAAAGAGAAAGATGGGCAGCTTTTATTAACACTTTTTTTTCTCTTTTGATTCTTCACAGAAATTTTGGTAACCAAAATAATATGCCTTTTTCCAGTAGTTATCTTCTGTCTTTTTGTGAATTACTTGAGAGAGGTTAATTCATGTACAGCACAGCTAACATTTTTTAGCACAGAAAAAGATGTTATCAAAGAACCCTGAGCTCAGTTCCTAACATAAGCACCTATTGAAACCAGCTTTCTGTTTTCAGGGGAAAGAAAGAAAAAGAAAAATCCAGAGGACAGCATGGAAGCATGATTATTTTCTCTCTATGCAGAAAAAAGCTGTGTTTGCCTACATCCAGTAATTGAAATATTCACTTGCTGTTATGCTGGCATTTCCTAAAAGTATTTCATGATTTTTCCAAGGATACCATAAAAAGATTATTATTTTACATGTGTGCCTATACTGGTTTTCATTTTCTGAACCTTAGTTATATTACAGAAATTGTCAAGTACTGAAGTATGTGTTTCATTTAGTATTAACTGAGTTAAGTGGCACAGCTGCAACATAAAACGGCAGAGGGTGAGTACCTCCTTGCCTATTGTTACTCTTAAATTCCTGTTTAAATTAGTGCTTGACAATTACAGCCTAAGGCTAATACATAGAGAGGTATATATTTATAAAATACATGTCTCATAAACATTCAATTCCAGCATGCCCCTAAACAAACAAAAAAAAAAAAAAATCTGGAATGATCTTGGTGCAAAATTCCACTGTGTAGCTAAACAGTGACTTCATCTGTCAGCTCCAGAACTGATTATATTCTTTAAGACAGTTTTACCACTGCATTTACAAGCTAGATTGTAATCAGATGCCAAGTTGAATAGGAAAAATAAGGAGGGAGGTACATATTCTTCCAAATCAATTCCCAGGAGGATAATTGCGTTATTCATGTCTACAGGCACTTACAACAATAATAGTCGTCTCCTGAAGGGGCTGAAAGCTTCAGTCAGAGACAGTACTTTCCATTTCTTTTCCCCTTTACATTTAAATCTTTCACCATTTCTATTTAGTTTTGGCTGACATATATCTTATCAACATGTAATATATATTGCTGGTTCTCACATTTATTTTCCTATCTTAAATTATGTTAGCCTCATTGTTTTTGCAGTCTGTTCTAGTTAAAAGACCAGTCTAAGCAACAGAAATATCCATTAATAAGGATCTTTTTTCTGAGCTGAGGCACTTGAATCTTTTCCATCTGCTGTTGTAGATATGTTTCTGTCACAAGCCTAAATGCCTGAGGATAACAGAGAAGGACTTAGTTATAGAAAGCTTTGTG
Organism: Strigops habroptila; assembly: GCF_004027225.2. NCBI lineage: Eukaryota > Metazoa > Chordata > Aves > Psittaciformes > Psittacidae > Strigops > Strigops habroptila. The sequence goes on from NC_044278.2 coordinate 87,809,232, forward strand.
TGCTAAAGTTAGTCCTCATGATGCTTTTACCACTTTTGTGTGGATTTTGAAGTCAGAAGATAAGGTTCATGTGAGTAAGAAACACATACAAATAGGAAAGTGAGGATGCAGAGTCATTAAATATTTTCAGAGCACTTTAGAGCAATCTCTAACAAAGACACATTTTAAAGATTAAAATCACTCATAGGGCAAATCTTCTGAGTCCCAGAGAGCTCCACCAAGTATGAAATGGTCTTCTGGCCTGCCGCTGCAACCTGTTCACTTGATCAGCAAATAGAGTTGTCAAATCTGGGCCAAATGCTGCAATACCTAGCTGTCGAGCGTCACACAGCTTTTGACCAGGCAAAAATCACAACTTTCTGTCTTTCCCTGTGTAAAAAATCCATATGGATTTTACCATATGATCCGTTTTTACTAATACTGGTATTAGGGTATTATTTCTAGGAAATTCTTATGAAGGTCAAAAGAAACAGATATCAAAATGTGTTCCTTTAGATTACAGCGGATTAGGATGATTTTTTTTTAGAAAGAAATTACAAGTAATACATAAATATATTTTACATTTTAAAAGTTTTAACAGCCCAAAGAAGTCTGTAATGCTGAAACTAATGGTCCCATTTTGTAAGCTTGTTACATTATATTTCATTGTTAACGTACCTTTAGTATATCTACGAAAAGATCATGCTGCTTTTTTCTTCTATATACTTAGTAGGCAAATAAAATAACATAGAGGAAGTTATTATCTCAGTACAATTGAAATAAATACACATTTTCTGATACTGTTAAAAAGAATCTTTTATTTTTTACCTTTCAGCTTTTGATATTACATAGGATTGCCTTTGCGCAGGAACTGTGGAAGTGCAAGGCATAAAAAATCATTACTCTCAGCAAGAGAAAGAATAGCATCATCCCATTTATGATTTCTACATTTTTACTTTCGTTGTTGGATCCAGGTTAGTTACCCAAACTTGATTTAAAATGACACTTGGTGAATAATGGGTGAAAGTGACTACTAAGAATGTATTTACAGTAACCTCTAAAGACCATTTGGATCTTCATGACTGAAAGATGACTTAACTTAAATAATAGCAAATACTCAAAAAGCTTCCTATTTGAAACACCTTAAGCAAACAAGTATTATGACAGTTTCTATAGTGAGCCTTAAATATACTGAATTCCTCCAGTGGAAGACCTCTAGAAATTTCATTTTTTACATGCTTTTGGTGTCCCTCATCCATCTGAAGCCAGGTAAGTTTTGATATACTTTCCTAATGCCTGAAGAATTTTATATTAGAGGCCCAGATTCATTCTGATACTAGCCATAAGGGAACATTTTTTATCTCATCCACTTGGTTAATGATGATATAATTATATGTATAATAATTTAATTCAATAAACAACAACACATGTATTAGTGGCTCAATTTCTGTTCTTTCTGAGTGGTCCTGTAGATATAATGTTGAATTGCAATCTACCCTTTAATAATATTGCTATTAACAGGATGAAAAATAATGTTACAATTCCTTTTACATTGTTAATTGTTCCTGATCTGTACCAAGTGAAGACCTGCATTTTTTGCAATTAGAATTTAATATAACTAAATGATTTATATATAGAATCTTTCATTGTTGTTTTGTACTGAAGCATTCAAAATAATTGGATAATCAGATTACTAATTAGACTGACAAGAAGAAATTTTCTATCATCAGGAATAAAATTTGCTCATAGGAGAAAAAGCTATTAATCACTTGTAATAGCATGTCTTCTTTATCAAATTTGAATAATAAATATTACAGAAGAAAAGTATAGTTGTTCTTTAATAGAATCATTGAATTGTTTAGCTTGGAAAAGACCTTTAAGATCATTAAGGCCAACCATTAACCTAACACTGCAAAGTCCACCACTAAACCATGTCCCTAAGTTCCACATGTACACATCTTTTAAATACCTCCAGGAACAGGGACTCAACCACTTCCCTGGGCAGCCTGTTCCAGTGCTCAACAAGACTTTTGGTGAAGATTTTTTTCCTAATATCCAATCTCCCCTCCCCTGGCACAACTGGAGGCCATTTCCTCTTGTAACTCTGGAGAAGGAACTGGCACCAGTCTTGATCCATCCTCCTTTCAGGTAGTTGTAGAGAGTGATAAGGTCTCCCCTCAGCCTCCTTTTCTCCAGGCTCATACACAGTTGGCTGCTGACAAATACTTCCAGGTCCTTTTCTATAGGCAGCTTTCCAACCACTCTTCCCCAAGCCTATAGCGTTGCACGGGGTTGTTGAGACCCAAGTGCAGAACTCAAAACTGACCCTTGTTTAACCTCATACAATTGGCCAACAAAACTTCCCTGTCTCACTAATTTTATAAGAGTATAAAAATGGATCAGACAAACTGCTATATGCATTCTTTGTCATGTACCAAGCCTAAGGGAGCCTTCTGATTGGCTTATGAGAAGCTTCTGTATGCAAGCTGTGATGAGTTAAATTTAGCTTTAAGATCCTTTCCAGTTTACGGGTCCAAAAGGATAGATGGGACAGTATTTGGACAGTGATATTCTGAGAAATCACCAAATTCAATGTTTTCAAGCCTTTTTCATGAACAATACTCTGATTTCTTTAGCTGTTTGCACCAATGTAACTATCTTCAGCATGTATTTTTTAGGGTTATACATGGGGAAAAAAAGAAAAGCAGATGTCCAGGTTTTGGCTGGGATAGAGTTAATTTTCTTCCTAGTAGCTGGTGCAGTTCTCTGTTTTGGCTTTAGTCTGAGAATAATGCTGATAACACACTGATGTTTAGTTGTCGCTAAGTAGCACTTACCCTGATCAAGGACTCATGCTCTGCCAGTGAGGAGGGGCACAAGAAGCTCTGAGGGAATAGAGACAGGACACCTGACCCAAAATAGCCATACCACAGCACATCATGCCCAGTGTATAAACTGGGGAGAGTTACTTGGAAGGGATCGATCCCTGCTTGAGTTGGGTTGGGATGGATCTTTGCTTGGTCGGCCAGCAGGTAGTCAGCAATTGTGTTGTGCATCACTGCTGTTTATTTTTTTCATTTCCCTTTTTAGTTTTATATTCTCTCCCCTTGTTAGTTCCCTTATCATTATTATTAGTAGTGTTATATTGTACTTTAGTTATTAAACTGTTCCTATCTCAAGGGTTTACATTCTTAATTCTCCCCTCAGGGAGGAGGGAAGGAAGGAGTGCGTGAGCGGCTGCATGGTGCTTAGTTACAGGATGGGTTTAAACCATGAGAGCAGATAAGAGAGATAAGACTGACTTAAGTATAAAAAAAAAAGTCTAAAATATTTCTGACAATTGCAGAATATATTACCAGATACAATTAGGTCACAGGATCAAAATGGTGCTTCTATTCCCACTGTGAAGGGGAAAACTAAGTTTAATCTTACAAGTGGAATGGCAATGGAAAATAAATGGTTTGCACAGAAAGAAATATACTTTTTTTTTTTTTCCTTTTTTTTTTTAGAAAATTACTATGTAGATTTTTTTCTTGTAGTCTTGCATTATCAGGAACACTGCAATTATGTTTTCATTACCAAAAATATCTTTTCCCTTGCTACTCCTTTCAAGACTTTTGTTTTGCTGGTTTTAACATCCACTAGCAGGAAAAGTTGCTGAAGCTGTTCACTTCCTGTTTTTAAAACACATATTTGGGGAATTCAGGCCTCAGGATGTAAATTATCCAGATAGCCCAAAATATTGGGGGCTTTTTGCTATGGCTTTAGAAGTATATATAAAGTTAATCAGTTTTTATTTTAAGGCAAAAGCAGCTATTTCCAGCAATTGGTTTCTAAGGGCAGCCAGCCTTTCAACATGAAATACTTTTGTATTCTTGTCCTTTTCAAGTTCATCCTCCTGCATCTTTCAGTCTGTCCTCTCCCTGAAAATCTTGCCTAATTAACGGAAATTAGAAAGAAGGAATTCCAGAGAGTATCTATATATGTTTTCCTACATCGTGTTCCTTCCAGAAATACAGCAAAATATTGCCCTATAGTTCCCAGAGTACTGAAGAAACCAGGATTTCAAAGTGACAGCACAGCTCTGTTTCATCTTTTCAGAGCTGTTTGACTGGATTACACAGTAGGGACATATAAACCTAAGCAAATGATACTGTCGATATTTATGCAGAGAATAAGAAGTTTGGCAGAATGTCTTTGAGGCAGTTGTATATGACCAGTGAAAACTGAAGTGGTTCCATTGAGAGAAGCTGACCGAAAGTGTTTTAATTGTTAGAACTCAGGTATTTTATTAAAAAATACCTGACGTTCTGATGGACTGTAAGGAAATGCAGTGGGATGGCCTGGTGGAGAACAAGCTTGCCTCATTCACCGAGAGCTTGTGGTTTGTGTCTGATACACTGTCATCAGAGTATTTAGATATTCCTATATGACACTTCTCATGGTTTCATTTTATACCATAGATAAGCTTTGACTTTGCAATCAAATCTGTTAAATTTACTTTGTTTCCTGCAAACTTGGTTCAGCTTTAAAAAAATGCATATTTATTCAACATTTCCTAATTTTAAAATATTTATTCTTATTATAGCCAAAGTCTCACAGGATCCCAAACATACTTTTATTGTTGGCACTTCAAAAATATATTTTAAGAAACTAGTCCCATGCCACAGGCCTTACAATCACAATGTGGTGTGTGTGAGTCATATCAGGGATTTAGGGAAATTAGTCTGTTTGGAGAAGAGCTTTTTTTTTTCTTTATTAGTTGACAGAAATTTGTATATAGAAATTTGTATATAGAATTCTTCTATTCAGCAAAATAATATAGAAGATTTCTACACAGAAATAGCCATTCTTCCTATAACTTTCTTCCTATTTTTATGTATAGTGACTATTTAAAGCTACGTAAAAGACCAGTTATGTCCTCTAGATCTTCCTAGTTGTTTCAAGTTTTATACTGCATGCACAAAATTAAGACCAGGTTTACCACTGCTTTTTTTCTTGTCTTTGTAAAATAATGTCACACTTGAAGATATGTGTGTGGGGGGGTTATTATTATTTTTACCTATTTCTGAAGGAACTGATTTAAACTGTTATACTTTTCCCAGTTCCTACCTAAGTGTAGTCTTCAGCTACATCAGCGAAAAGTCCATGATGTTTAAATAGTTTACTAAATGGGAGAGATTAGTTTAGGCATTTATTTTATTAATACATTTATCTCCTAGCAAAATAATTGAATTTTAAAAATCGATTACATTTGAAAAGAGTCCAGTGGACTGAGTTCTTAATTTTTTTTTTAAATACAAAAGGGAACACTACAAGGATCAGTTCATTATCTCAAACTGGAATCAGATCTCCAAGTGAAACTTTGTTAGTGAAAGGTAGTGTCTGAATATTTTCCTTTTCATACACATGGTATCAGTATTTTAGGTTGATGTCAGCACTTGGTTTTACGGTCTTCCCATGGGCATTTAAGAATTAATGAGTAAGTAAGTTTGTTACTTACCTGTAACAAAGACAACAAAAGAAGTCAGTAGAGATTTTGAGTGTAAAGGAAAATCTCAGTGAGTTAGCAAGGATTTAAAGAAATAACAAAGTCATTTTTTTTCTGGACAAGGGACAAACAGCAAAAAGAGAAAGGTCTTGGTGCCTTAGCTAGCCATTTTGGTTTATTATCTGTGTTCATGTTAGGTTAGAAATCTCAGATTGCCTTCATCTGTGACAAGGAGACTATAGGATTTCTGATTGAGTAATTTTGTCAAGGAGTCCGTGAACAGTATAGAAGCAGAGCCTAAGCAGTCAGTTTGCCACCACTACACAGAAATTTCCCAGAATCTCAACTGAGCTATTGGACTAAAATATCCTCCCCCTTGAGTCAGAGGGACCCATTAAGCAGAGTGCTGCAGGCAATTGGCTCAAAGGGAGAGAAACTGCTGAGGGGATCACAGTATCAGGCTTACAGCCAGGTAGAGGCATGACTTTTGATGCTTTCCTCTACTAAAAGGAAATGGAATTATATAAGTTATTAGCTTACTATATTTATGCTAAACCATGGAAATGAAAAAGATATGGAAAAGAACAAGATGTTTTCTCTCTTTGTGAAATTTTTAAGCAGCCATTTCAGATCAGAAGCACCTTTGCTATTCTCATCTTCCCCATCATGTTTGTCAGTGAACAAATATCAATTTAGAATTTCTTTTTTTCTCATTATCCCAAGAAAAAGAAATCAAAAGATTTCCTATGGTAATCAATACATTTGCATAAATGTTTTGCTTTATGTTCTTCTGAATAAGAAGAAAACGTATGCAGAACCTAAAGCCTCAGGATATTCAGTGTGTAGGTCCAGACTTCAAAACTAAAAGTGTAAACAAAAATCCAGTTTAGAGTTGGAGTGTACACTATTTAACTCTACCCTCTTGCTTATACCTCAGTCCTTCTGCAGGTTATCTAAAACTACCTGCAGTATTTTTGAACATTCTTGCCATTTATGGTGTTGTCCAACTTTATTTTATCATTTGTTTCCATTAGCTAATATTTCAAGGTTGTTAATATAATTCTTCAATAAAATTTGGTTCAGAATGCCATTTTTTTAACGTAAATGCATTAATTTCTCTTTACTTTTATTGTTTTACGTGTACCAAATTAAGATTCCCTTAAAAATATTGTCCTAATCCCTGCATCCTCCAATTTTGCTAAAAGTTTCCCCAGTGTCACTACCAAATGAGATAGTATCTGCACCTGAACTGGATGTTTAAAGCCCAGCTGTAGTAAATGAAGACACAGTGGAGCTTAAGGGTAGAGCCTATTCACTTTAAAGCAGACAAGGAAGATGAGATTTGGTTGTATTTCATTCTTAGCTCTCTCTCAAATCATATCCTCCAAGATTAAAACATTTTGGTTGTGACAGCAAAGGTAATAAGCATCTTCTGCATTTCCTCATGAAAGACATTGCTTTCAAAGTTTTAGATAAGTTAGTGGGGTATTTGTTCCAGTACTTCATATGCTGTATGCAGGGATCACTGATAGCAATTAAAATTTAAGTTTGTTCATTTCAAGTAATTTCTCAGATAGGTTAGTAATAAGCAGGCTTAACTTTATAAAAGAAACTTTTGCTGTGTTTCGTGACAGCAATGGATTAAAAGTTTATAGTCAAGGGTACTGTGAGGCAACTCAGAAAAGAGAAAATATTAAGGTAAAGTATGTCTTATCTTCAAATCATGCTGCAAAATCTATTTCCCATACCCTTCTGATTTTCATTAAAGGCAATGGACTTTGCAATGGTGTATAATTGTAATACAGGATTTTTTACATCAATATGTATATGACATTTTCTTGTTCAGTGCCCCATCTCTGCTATTGGCCATACCAAGCACGCTATAGAAATCCACAAACGCTTTAAAGCATATACCTGCTGAATAATTAAGTTACACTGAACACTTCTTAGCTTCTGCAAATAAAATTAATAATAAAAATATAGCCAGCAGTCAAAATGTAAACATTTATGCCTCTGAATATTCCATAGCATTTTACTGGGATGTTTCTTTAGAAGATAGTTTCCAATTCTGTCTGATTTTCCATCCACTTCTTAAAAGAAATGCTTGACAATGAAACTGAGTAGCTGCATGACAACCTGCAAAAGCGTTTTAGAGCCAGAAATTTCATCATTTCTTATCTTTTTTACAGAAGACTTAGAAATTCTTGTATTTTATCCCTAACTGAGGGTGGAGTGGGGGTGGGGAAGAGGGGGAGAGAGTTCTACAAAACTTAATTTATTTATTACAAACATCTCTATCCAAAAATATGAGAGTTTATCTATTTCCCTTTCTAATATAACAGGGTAAGCTTTGTGATTATCTATATAAATGTTCAATTAGCCTTAATGATATTTTATGATGATTAGATTCACAGGCTGAACAGTATTATTGTTAGTGATACTCATGGGGAAAAATAAGGAGAAAAACAATTCTAACTTTGTATGCGCAGTGAAGGACTCCAAACTACCTTGTGCTACAGAGGAAAGACATCTTAGAGTTATAATGCATTATTCTATGAAGATATAGAGTAATCATCTTAATGTTCAGAAGCAGTCAAACAAGCAAATTGAGTATTAGGATTTATTAGGAAAGGAATGGCGAACTAATCAGAAAACAATGTTGTGGCACTGTAGAACACACAATGTTCCTGGAATACAAATATTCTGTTTATTTCTGTTCCCCTGATAAAACAAAACAAAAGACAAACAAAAAACCCCAACCAATCAAACAAACAAAAAAACCTCCACAAACTTGGAAGAGGTAGAGTGGAAGGCAACAGAATGGGCAAAAGTAGAACAGCTTCAATATAAGTAATGATTAAAATCACTACATTTCTGTCATCTTAGGAAAGAGTTACATAATTCTTAATATGACAAAGATCTATCAAACCACAAATGTCCCAGAAAAGTTGAAACAGGTTGTCTGGGGTTTTTTTTATAGTGTCTCACAATTTCAGGAACAAGAGGCAGCAGATGAAATTATCAGCCATCAGTGACACTCTTTTCCACATAAAGCACAGTTACATGATGGAAGTCACTGCGACAAGACACTGTTCATGAAAAAATTTATGAGTTCAAAAGCAGTTATCAAAAATAATGGAAGAAGAACTACCAAGAGTTATTAAACACAGTTCAGCAACTCATACCATTGTCTCAGATGGAACAATCAGTAGAGTCCAGAAAACTAACACAAAAACATGCAGAACACTTACTTGGTTCTTATATTCTTTCTAAAATGTTATTATTAGTAATTCTTGGTGATTGAATTAGTCTGATCAGCACATGATGAGGACATCATGTTCTTGCAGGAGAAAGAAAAAGATTTTTTTTTTTTTAATTATATAATTATTATATTTAATGATGTTTCTTTTATTATAAAGAAGCTTATAATAATTATAACAATACTATTGATCATGATACTAAACTGGGAGGTGCTGTTGACTTTCTCTAGGGACAAGAGGCCCTGAAGTGTGATATGAATACCATTGGCATGAAATTTAACAAGACCAAATGCTGGATTCTGCATCTGGGATGAAGTAACACCAGCCACGAGTATATATTGAGAGAGGAGTGGTTGGAGAGCAACTGTGCACAGAGGTATCTGGGTGTGCTGGGTGACAGCAGGCTCAATGTGAGTCAGCAGCATGTCCTGGCAGTCAAGAAGGCAAATATCAATCTGGGGAACTGGACTTGTTTTGTTTGGAGAAAAGGAGGCTATGAGGAAACCTTATCCATCTGTATGAATACTTGCAAGGAGGTTTGTAGTGAGATGGGCATCAGTGGCTTCTCCCACAAGGGATAGGACCAGAGGAAATGTACTCAAATTGTGCCAGGGGAGGTTTAGTTTGGATTAGGGTTATCGAGCATTGGAGCAGGCTGCCCAGGGAAGTGGTTGAGTCCCCATTCCTGGAGGCATTTAAAAGATGTGTACATGTGGCACTTAGGAATATGGTTTGGCGGTGGACAGTGTTAGGTTTGTTAGTTTTCCAACCTAACCAATTCTATGATTCAATGATTCTAAGACCCCTGGACATGCAGCAGCCTCCACTGCGCCAGAAGGAGGTTAGGGCAGCAGAGTAACTTTAAAATACCTTCTGAGGTAGGAAGAACTGAGCACCTCTGTCCATGGTGTAAGCTGCTCCCTACAATGCTGATTTTCTCTCCTCAAGTTCCATTGAACATTTTTGAAAAACATGTGTCAAGAACTTCCCATTAGTAAATGCTAGAAATTCATTGTTTCATCACTGCTATTAAACATAAGTATGTGTTTTTACTCTCACTGATCTTACACTTGACCTAGGCAGGTCAAGACTTCTCTATAGTGGATGTGACAAACAAATGTGTTTCTTACTCTTCTGTTTTGAATAAGGTATTTTCTGATCATTTTAATATATATATTTCTGTTCTCAATTCAAATATGAGAACAGTGATGGTATATGTATATATGAAGATATATGCATATATCATCACTGTTCTCTTTTCTACCTTTATCTGCAATAGAATGATACAAGAATACGGAGAAAATGCTGTCTCATCCTTATCTCTCCTGTCAATTAGTGGGTCTAAATGGTTCTTTTATTTAGTGCACCAAATGTTTTAGGGTAATCTTTCTTTCATTTACTAGTTCATAGTTGTTGTAAAGTCTTGAACACTGTGCCGTGCTTTATATCTGCTTGCGGTAATGCATGACTGGCACTGTGTTGTGTGCATTTTTGTGTTTATTTATCAGCAGAGTATTTATTGTAATATAATTCCCTGTCTCTTGCTAAAAAAGTAACGTTTTCCATATCTTGACTTAAATCTTCTTACTTGCATTCCATATTCTCTGGGAGAAAACATTTTGCTATCTTGAAGGTTAAATCCAGGTATATTTGAAATTTAATGAAAAATATAAAGCAAGTAATAGGAACAAACCAATTTTTGAGCTTGTCAAAACCTGTGCAACACTAGTCTTCTCTATTTGCAATTAATATTCAATCACAATAATTTGCTGAACACATCAGCTGCAGTGAGAATGTATGTGTTAACAAATACATGGATTAAAACTGATGTCCTGATGTGGAAACAAGTGTTTACTTTACCAGAAATTTCAAATTAAGAAAGACTTTCTTTAGACATCAAATCCACTCCTGAAAAATATGAAGTGAAATCCCTGAAAACACCTTGATTATGCATATTTGTCTTCAGGGATCAACAGACTTTTCCTGTTGGAAGCATTTACAACAAATCTTTAAGACAGTAAAAAGGCCCTAAAATAATATAAAAATTGCACTACCATTTGAGGAAAGGTAACCTCAAGCTCATATTGCTGCATGAAAGCCAAGAAATGTACTGCAAAGTAAGACAAAGTGACCTAGTAAGTAATAGGTTGTTTCTAGGGGACAAGTCTGAGAAGATACATAATGGAATATTGAATTTCTCAAATTTAGGCCACTAATTTTCCTCCACCAATTTAGTGCAATTACTTTTATTTCTAGATTGCTGCAATGTAGGTATTTCATTGCTCATTACCTGTATCTACCTATTGATATACGTGTAGCACATGATTAAATGCAGAAAAATGAATAACCGTTACTAATATGCAGAGCCATAACATAATGTAAGTAATAGTTACATTTTTATTTTTACATCACTAAGGGAAGTTGCTGCTTAAGAAATTGAAACAGCCTGTCATATGTGAACTTATATAATGAAACAAGGCATAAATAATAAAATAAAATAAAATAAAAAGGTTAACTGCTCCTAGAGGCAATCAGCTGTAAAAGTTCAAGTAGCAAAATAATTTTAAATATATAAAAATAACATATGAATCAAACTAGAGTAAAATATTAAATGAAATGTTGAAATATTCTCACATTAAAACATCAAGGATGTAGCAGAAAATAAAGAATGCATTAAAATCCAAGTATATTTCCAAAATATGCATTTCAACAAAAAGGAAAACTATATTTTGGAAAAACTTATTAAGACAAAGCATTCTTGACATCAGTGTTCTGCTCTGGGAGAAGAGAAGAAGTCCTAGCTCTTGAAGACAGCTGAATAGTTTCTATTAAAGAAAGGAGAAATTCAGTTATAGAAAATCCCTCCGTTACAGAGCTCTGGGACATGCTCTGGCCTTCTCTTTCTGCTGGCCCAAAATAAACCTGCCAGATCAAACCAAGGCACTGCATAGGCATGTGTAAGGGAGATTTCTCTTTCTCCTGTTGGAAGGAATGTTTTTTTTCAACTGTACCATTTTAAGATTGCAAAATGCTTGTAGTAAATAATATAATGACTACTGGGACCTCAGTGGTCGTAGAAATTCTGACCATACATTTATCTTCACTACTGTATTTAGTTTATGTTTCCACTGTGCCATGGTTTGAGCCCAGCCGGTAACTCAGAACCACGCAGCCGCTCACTCACTCCCCCCCTTCCTCCCCCCGCTCCCGGAGGAATGGGGAGGAGAATCGGAAGAATGTAACTCCCACGGGTTGAGAGAAGAGCAGTCCCGCAACTAAGGTATAATACAAAACCACTACTGCTACCACCAATGATATTAATGATTAGTGAAATAACAAGGGGAGAGGATACAATTGCTCACCACCCGCCGACCGATACCCAGCCCGACCCGAGCAGTGATCTGGGCCTTTCGGGTAACTCCCCCCGGTTTATATACTGGGCATGACGTGCTGTGGTATGGAATACCCCTTTGGCTAGTTTGGGCCAGGTGTCCTGTCTCTGCTTCCTCCTGGTTTCCCCTCCTCCCTGGCAAAGCATGAGACTGAGAAAGTCCTTGCTCGGAGTAAACATTACTTAGCAACAACTGAAAACATTGGTGTTATCAGCGTTGTTCCCAGGCTGAAAGTTAAAAACCACAGCACTGCACCAGCTACTAAGAAGGACAAAAGTGACTGCTATAGCTGAACCCAGGACAGTATCCACCCCTTATTCCATACCATTCACGTCATGCTCAGATCCCACATCTCTCAACACACCATCGCCCCTGTCCCATGTATACACATATACATACACCCACACCCACACACAAAGAGAAAGATATCATTCCCTAGCCCATGGACCAATCCCTATAAAATTGCTGAATTCATCCAATCCATGATGTCAGGCTCCATCTCTTGTAATAGTCTTTCAGGGCAGGAAGGACGGTGTGTAGTGTTGGGTTGTTGCCTGCTGATGACACTGCTGAACTCATCTGGTCACTGCTGAGCTGGTCTGGTTTCCTCAAAATTCATTCTTTGTTGAGGTGATAATCGGAGGGAAGTCAGGTCAGTTGCTGGTGACCTAAAGATATCTAGCTGGTGGACTATAAGAGTGTTATAGAGCAGGCAACAGCATACAATTGAGTTCATTGGCTGTTTTCCCCCAAAATCAAATCCCCTTGAGGTACACATCGGACTTCCCCATCTTCCCGCATTATCCACCAAGTATATCCAGGTCCCTGAGCAAAAGCAACCCCACGAGTGGGTTTGCCTTCACCTGAAGCAGGAATAACCCAGACCGTCTTCCCCAACAAATTCTTTATGTGCACCACAGGAACTTTATCCCCCTCTACAGTACGTAAAAGTTCTGATTGGGCTGGGCCAGCCCTGTTGGCAGATCCCCTAGTGTTGACCAACCAGGTGGCTTTTGGTAAATGTGTATCCCAGTGTTTGAAAGTCCCACCACCCATTGCTCTCAGTGTAGATTTTACAGTCCATTGTACCATTCAATTTTCCCAGAGGCTGGTGCATGGTAGGGGATGTGATATACCCACTCAATGCCATGCTCTTTGGCCCAAGTGTCTATAAGGTTGTTCCAGAAATGAGTCCCATTGTCTGACTCAATTCTCTCTGGGGTGCCGTGTCACCACAAAACTTGTTTCTCAAGGCCCAGGATAGTGTTCTGGGCAGTGGCGTGGGGCCAGCCAACAATCAGCGTTGTTCCCAGGCTGAAAGTTAAAAAACACAGCACTGCACCAGCTACTAAGGAGAAAAATGAAGGAGAAAAATGACTGCTATAGCTGACCCCAGGACACACTGATAGAACAAGTTGGTTTGGGGGGGGGGGGAAAGATAAAAATCTTAATTAAATATTAAATAACTGTGGTTTTGTTTGTTTTTTTGGTTTTTTTTTTTTTTTTTTTTTTTTTTGTTTAAAGTGATGATAAGCACAATAGTAAAGAATGCCAAACTCATGAAGTTCAACAAAGCAAAGTGCAAGGTCCTACGCCTGGATCGGGGCAATTCCAGGCACTGCTACAGGTTGGGCAGAGAGATTCAGAGCAGCTCTGCGGAGAAGGACTTGGGCTGTTGGTTGATGAGAAAGTGAACATGAGCCAGCATTGTGTGCTTATAGCCCAAAAAGCCAACCGCATCCTGGGCTGCATCAAAAGAAGCGTGACCAGCAGGTTGAAGGAGGTGATCCTGCCCCTCTGCTCTTGTGAGACCCCACTTGGGGTATTGCGTACAGTTCTGGTGTCCTCAACATAAGAAGGATATAGAGCTGTTGGAGCAAGTCCAGGGGAGGGCCGCAAGGATGATAAGGGACCTGGAGCACCTCCCATATGAAGACAGGCCGAGAAAGTTGGGGCTGTTCAGCCTGGAGAAGAGAAGGCTGTGAGGAGACCTCATAGCAGCCTTCCAGTATCTGAAGGAGGCCTGCAAGGATGCCGGAGAGGGACTCTTCATCAGGGACTGTTGTGACAGGACCAGGGGTAAGGGGTTTAAACTTAAACAGGGCAAGTTCAGGTTAGATATAGGGAAGAAGTTCTTTACTGAGAGGGTGGCAAGGCACTGGAACAGGTTGCCCAAAGAAGTGGTGAATGCTCCAATCCCCACCAGTGTTCAAGGTTGGACAGAGCCTTGGGCAACATGGTCTAGTGGGAGGTGTTCTTGCCTGTGGCAGGGGGGGTGGAACTAGATGATCTTAAGGTCCTTTCCAACCCCAACCATTCTATGATTCTATGATTCTATTCTGTCATTCTATCTATTTGGAATTAAAAATTCCAGTTGTACTATATTTATCAAGCTGTAAGTGCTAAAACTTTTTTTTCCTCTCTGGAGCAAAGACATGCTACAAGAATATGGAATCCTATAAGAAAAAAAAAAGAAAAAAACGTGCAGCAGAGGAATAACAGTATTTCATATTGTACTGTATCTTGTATGTTACATTTCTTTACATTATTCCTTTGCTTAAAATAATGACATTTCTGTTAGATATCACAACACAGAGGTGATATAACCTGCATAGGAGATGTGAAAAAAATATTAATAAGAAATCTAGTTATAGAAGTACATCCGTTGGAATATTTTTGCCACAAGATAGTAGATTAAATTGTTCTACCTACAATCCAAGCTAGAGTGAAAGTACAGAGTATAAATGAGTAATAGTCCTCCATACAATTTTACAATCTTTCTGGGAAAGAATGAAAGTAATTTGGTGAGCAAAATAGCTTTGGCAATTCACAGGAAAATGAGGAGAAAATAAGACTTTATGTTCTGCTTTACAAACAGTGACTAACAAGTATATAAACATTAAGCAATGCTCTTATAAATACTAAAATTATTGCATGATATTTTTGCTAACTCAGATATAGGAAATTACCCACTATGGAAGATATCTAGCTTTAATCATTAGCACAAAGCTTCAACAAGGTCAAAACATAATGACTGCAAACTGAAAATATAAAGACAGAGACAGATTCACCATGACTTGATCAAGCTTATACATAGGACACCCCAGCAGCAAGCAAGAGGAGGTAGAACATACTTTGTAAATAAACTAAGTAGGTCAGTGAGAGACAATATAGTTTCTAAGTTGTAAAATTAAAAAATAAAAACATGAAGCACAGATCAGAGATACTACTCTGCAGTAGTGGTGAACAATAGAATGATTCAAATCGAGGAATATACGTAAGACCTTGTCTTCCTTTGATCATTTGATTGAGCAGAAACCCACTGATTACAATCTTGCTGATTTATGACTAATTGACAGGCCAGGATTCTCATGCACCAAGTAATAGGAAAATGGGATATCTAATGGGAAACGGACATTGGAAGCAACTTCACAAGCAAGGAGCAGGAGAGGACCATTGTCTGATCACCATTGCACTAGTACAGTCCACAGACAGGCGCTGAAGAGGTGGGATAGTGACAGCAGTAAGGAGGTCAAAGCAAATGGGCTTCCTAACGAGAAAAACCACAGACTAGCCTTGATTAGGATACTTATACATTCCTTATCACATGCAACAGAGGAGTTAATTGCTGGCGAGAGAAGCTACTGCTCCATATCTTCTACTGGACAAGTATCTAGACGCCAAGCTAGGTTAGGTGCTACAGTTTTCTCTAGAAAACAGCTTTAAGTGTACATTTTGGTGTCTGGCATGCTTCAGGAAATCCCAGTAGTTGTATTCCTGGGGACAGAAAATCTTCAATATGGAAGAGCCTTCAACAAAAGCTACATGTTTATCAAGAACAATGAATATCATCTAGTCTGTACCTGCACTCACAACCTACAAGCACATGCTGCTTTCAAGACACCCAAGTGTTTATCGTCTCTGACACATCCTGAAATTGCTATTTCTTTCAGCAGTTTGGAAGGAATATTTCTGGAAACAATCCAAACCCAATGAAAGAAATGGGTATGCAAGTGCCAGGAGGGAAGCAGGACTTTCTCCAACAAACTCAAAAGTTCTAGAAGCAGCCCAAATAAACAGAACAATTAATCCTCCTTCTCTTCTCATCTTCTCCATGCCAGTAAGGTACCACACACATGAGAATTGCCTTTAATTTTAAAGGTGTTGGTCCAGTTCAGTTGCTCTGCTATCAATATCTGAAAGTTTAATAATCTAATTTACTGTAACAAATGTGATAAGATAAACAACTTTAAAGAGAAGGACACATTCTGTGTAATGTGCATTTAAACATAGGAGTCTTAGTTTGCTATTTATTTTCATACAGCACGCATTTGTTTTCATACAGCACACTTTCATTTCCTGGGTCTTCTCCTTCTGTATTTCTTTTCCACTGGTTTCAAGCTGACCCTTAATTAACTGTACAACTTCACAGCAGCTATCAAACCTATGTCCCCAATTTTCATCAGCTGATGTTCTGGTTCTTGATTTTGCTCTTTCCTTGTCATTTTATGTCCCTACCCACAGTAAATTATTGAAAGCATATATGGCACAGTTTTTCTGTTGTTACGTTCTCTCATAAGCAAAGTATTAAAGTATTGTCCCTGTGCATCTTATATAGTGCCACGTTAAGTTAATTTCATAAACAAATATTTTAGCTTTAATAAATATCAGGAGCACAAAATGCCCCTTTGAGTATCTTCCTATGAGACGACAGCCAGCCATGTTTATTGTCTTTTTAAAACTACATCAAAATTAATCTGAGAGCAATAGCACATTGTTCCTTAAGCAATAATCAAGATTACTTTGAAGTATAGGAAGCAAATGATGGCTGCTGAGCTCTTACTAATGCAAAGGACGTCTCTCAGAATCTCTGATTTTATTGAGTGGTGAATGACTTGACATCAACTGGCACCACAGGAATCAGAAGTAATAATTAATAACCTGGATTTGGATTTTTATTTTGATTTGTAGTTTTCTGTAAAATCTTGAAAAGAAGAAACCTTGGCAGAAAATTATCTAGCTATATATAGGAACTTACATTTATCTGTGATTGAAATGTGCAGTGTGTGAGCTATGTAATTTAATCTGAAAAGAGAGTTTGTTTGTTACATCTGAGGAGAAAGGGTTCTGATTAATTCCAAAGATGTATAGGTTGCTTTCAAAAATACTTACTATGGGGCCCAAAACTATAGTTATGGCCTTATAGAAGTATTTTATTACTTAGCTGTACTCTAAAAATATACTGGCAATATAGGCATCTTTCTCAAATTGTTCTAATAGTTTTGGCCAAAAAACGCAGCCATCTGCATTGAAGAATCCATCAACATGGTACTAGAACTTCAAAGCAAATGAAGCTGATATTGTGATGAGTGCACTTCAGATCAGTCAGTTAAAAATTACATACGTAATTAATTTTTAAATGCTACTCTCTTGAGTCCTATGTATTTTGTAAGTAATGATGTAAAGAAATGCCCTAAAACAAATGACCGAGTATCTATACCAAGTCTTTCCTTTTAGTATCATTCCACTGTATAGAATGGCGGACAACAATTGTGTTAGAGGCTGTATGAGGACATGTTGGTGGGAAATGGTATCTGTGACAGCTATTCCTCCCAGCCTTCTGTGTACAGGCATTCTGCATTATGTCAGAAGACACGTAACTCAAACAGGACATGCAGGAAGTCAGAACACAAGGATCTTACAGACTTCATCAAAAACAACTAAGCTAAAGTTTGGTAAAACTCTTGTGTGAATCAGTGGTGCCTGAAATATTCTCTGTTTTCTGTGATATCTATCAAAGAGTACCAAGAATTTTTTCTGTGGTTAGCTGCAGGGATCAGCCTACTGGTAGGTAATGATGCTTTTTTTCATAAAATGGAGGTCCTAGAAGGGTGTTACTCTGCATACATACTCAAGGGCTCACAACGCTTCATGTACAAATTCATGTAAGGCTGCTTCTGCAGCCTTTTTCTGTCTTTTCCCTTAGCCCAATCTTCACCTTCTCTACAGCAAAAGATTGAATATAGTGTAAGAGCTGCATTTCAGAATCTTTGTGCATACCCAGCAGAATTTAATTTTAATTTTCTATCTTAGAATATAAAAGGCAAGAAATAGAAATAGATATATAGATAGGTAGATAGAAATAGATATCATTTTCTATAATAACACAAAATTATATCATGTTCTTTTATTGAAGGAAATAATTCTCTAACAGCTTGTCAATAAACTGCATGACTAGAATTTCATGATCTAATACCACTGAAATGGGCGCAGTGCCTTTTCCATATGCAAGTATGTATAAACCATTACCATTCACTTCTATAGAATGTAATAAGGGAAATATCTAGTGATGAAAACTTCCGTTTTCATCGGAAACAGTTGAACTGGAAACAGGAAACAGTTACATCAACTTATTCCTGGAAGTTCCCCCTTCTGACGGGGACAGAGGAAAATAACTTGAGGAATAGGCTGAGTTTATACCTTCTAGTGATTTGGGCACTAGCTAGGAGACACCTGGCTTTCAAGCATTGCTCCAAAAAGTACTGGTAAATTTTAAATTTAACTTTCAGTGGGCAAGTACAGAAGCAGGGCCTGGAAAGATAGCACAGCTATATGAGGGGGAACAGAGATACACGGGGTACCTACAGCAGGATTCTAATAGTAGAAAAGACAAAAAGAAAAGAAAAAAAAAGAAAAAAGGTTAGTCATTAAAATCTTTAAGGAACATTAAATACAGTTTGTCTCTCCTCAGACCGGCACTTACCCTGTATATCCAGTGCTACTAGCTGTGAGAGAGACTCCACCACTCATTGTCTCAAAGATTGGTATGAGAAGGTGAGATGGGATTCCGCCAATCTTTTGTCTCAGAGATGGGTGGAAGGAGTTAAGACTCCAATGTCCATTGCCTGGGAGTAGGGTGTGAGGAGCTAAATTGGGACTCCACCATCCATTGCCGAAGAGATGGACGCGAAGAGCTGAAATAAGACTCTTCCGCCCATTATCTCTAGGACTGGTGCAAGGAATTGCTGTCCATTATCCCAAGAATTGCTGCAGGCATGTGCAGTTGAAGAGCTGGCTGCAAGACCAGCGAAACCGGTCCACCAGGAACAGAGGTACTCCCCCCCATTATAAAAGGGGGAAAAAGACATCGCCATGACCACACCTTCAAGAGGGCAAGTCCAGAAGGACACTTGCACTAGGACGCTCTCCACGAGGACACCCACCCAACTCTAATGACTACTACGGACTCCTGGGGACACTCTGCTCTGATACCACCTATGGACCGTGGAGGACTCCCACCACCTCCGATGACAACTACAGATCCCCAGGACACCGCTGGATCCATGGTGGTGACTCTCTATCTCTCTGCACCCCAAATTCTTGCTTCATTTCCATCCTTTTTCCGATCTGTCCTATCTCTATCCCCTTTTTTACAATAATTTCCTTTTTTATAATAATTGTCTTTTTGTAATGAACCAACTGATTGATTATGATACTTGACTTCGTTTGCATCTTAATGTCACACTTGGGATCATGAAGGAAACGGGTCCGACACTGGTGTTCTCTCCAGTCGGACCCTGACACTAGTTGACTTAGGTTGCATCTTCCAGGCATGTATGGAGGCTCAGACAGAAGAACCCCCAGTTTCTGGGTGCAGGTCAAGCACAGATGGAAGAGAACTTGGGAGGTATTAAGGCAAAAGTGCTTAAGAACACAACTCTCCTAGACATTGTTAATGTCAAAACAGCAGCAGCAAGAAAGAATTCATTTTCTTTATTTATTTATTTTGGATTAGTTTTTTCTAAATTCTCCTTTGGATGCCTGATTCTTATTGACTCTAGCCTTAGGTGCTTTACTGGATCATGGGATAGCTTTCAGGTAAATTAAATGGATATATTCTGTTAGAATTGGCAGACTTTGAAAACTTCAGAAGCCAATTTTTATGTGCTATAATTGGCTGATGAAGCTTGATTTCTGTAAGCATTTTAGAAAATCTTCTGAAATTGGTCTAGTGGTGAAAAAAAAAAAGGTGAATATTTTGGTTAAGTTTGCATAATAATAAAAAAACTTGAGTCCTCTTTAACAGAATTACAATAGACTATTAAATACAGCAATGTGGTAAGCTCCATCTCTGAGTATCTTAAAGAAATATGTATTTCCTATTGAGACAGAGCCTTTTCATTGGTGAACATACGTTACCACACAAAAGTTCCTGTCAGTTCAAATGCTAGCTAGTGAGAGGTAGTAAAAGGAGAAGAGGGGAAGTTTCCCAGACATTTTTGAGTGAAACTTTGTGCAGGCTTGAGTTTGAAGAAATTGCTATAGGTGAACACATGGCATTTTTGTCAGCTGTGGTTGTGTCCTTACCAAAGACTCTCTTACTCACTTGAAAATATCTTCCAGCACAAAAATGTACTGAGTTGCTGCATTTCTGTTGCTTGAACTTAATTAAAGGACAGTATAGAATCACGGAAAAGTCTGGTTTGGAGGTGGCCTCTGGAGACCATTTGGTCCTACCCTCTACTGAAAGCAGACTTAGATTAGGCTGTTCAGGGCCTTGTTACTATGAACTATTATTCTTAAAATGGGCACAGATACTAATTATATGAGGAAGGTGTTATATCAAACAGCAAGGTAAGCACTGCATTGCCGATGTAGCTTTGGCAACATATGTTACCTAATGAGTTATTAAAGACCAGCTTCTATTAAAAGCACCAAACACTTCTACACAGTTTGTCCTCTACAATTGTTTTCAGTCACAGTTGAATATAAACTGGATTTAATGTTACGATTTTCTGAAATAGATTATCATACTGAGGTATATTTGAGCATATATGTAGGTATATATGCAGATCGTGTGTATCACCCCTGAAGGCAAACCTTTGCACTTTTTCAAGTACACACAAAATGCAAATACTTTTTAAACGTTTTTTTTTCTAAGCACATTTGTAGGAATAAGTTTTCCTTTCAAACTTCAAATAATATTGCAAAATAAAGCCATCTGAAAAAACATTGGAAGAGTATGAAGAAAAGTAGTATTATTTTATAGGTCAGAGTTTATAATGAGCATTTTACAAGAAAGCTGTATGAAAAGTATGAAAATATAGCTAAGGCTGTAAAACAGAAATGTTCTCCTTTTGATTTATGAGTAGAAAGTTAATGCATGTTGTAGCACAGTAAAATTCAACCTGCTTGTAACTGGAGGGCAGAAAAGCAATGGAAATATCTGTATCTTAATGCAGCTGTTATCAGAGGAGTAGCATGTTCCTTTAAATTTAGAAATTTTAAAGACTAATAAATGTTACAGTAAGCCTTGTTGTTTTCATCTCAGTAGGTTAGCAATGTCTTTTAAAATCTGTGTCAGTTATAACAGACTACAATATATTAGGGAGTTCATCTTTTCCAAGACTTGACTATTTCAGTTGAAATAATGTGACATCAAAATCTTGAAACACTGCATGGCCTCGTCCTAAAATGTCTATCAACTACTTTGGTAAAAATGTTCAAATAAGATCACCTCATGCATCAAGTGGAAAAATTTTTTCCAAATTCAGTTGGAAAATGGAGATGTTAACACAGCAATAAAAATTGTATTTCTCTTGCATCCAAAAATAACATTGGGTTAAGAAACTGTTGTTTCTGTATGTATATAGAAAAGTACACACAGAAGAAAAGCAGAGATCTGTTTAACTCTCAAAAACTCCTCAACATTGTTTTTATCCATATGCAAAAGACTTACTTTTTGTCTGTCAATTTTTTCAGGTCTGATTTATTAGGAATAGTGCTGTAGTTCCTAAAAATAATTGCATCATTTTTACTGTGAACTTTCAGTCAAAAAAGGTACTGTGTAATACTAGAAAATTAAACTTTAGAAAGTGCTTATTTCAGATCAGAAAGTATCTTCCATCATCTCTAGACAACAGTTAAAGTAATCCGGTTGATAAAGAGCTGTAGGGAAGCACCTCCTATAAGATTTCAAGACTGTGGCAAGGGGAAGATTTTTTTTAAAAAAGGGATTAAAAATAAAAGGAATAATAAAGAAAAAAGTTTTCAAGTTTAGACAATCAAGACAGAAGATGCTAAATATTGAAGCCCTCTTTTAAAAATTTGGCCCTTTCTGTTATTCCCAAACTTTATCCAGAAAATTGATCTGATAGGAATGGATTTTAATAATGTTAACACTTAATTGTGGAAGTGATATTACTCAGCTAGTTGTGACTTTTTATACCAAACCACCATAAACCTTTCTTAATTATCTGATTAATCTGGATTTATGTTTTTCGTGATAGAAGCAACACCAAATAACAAACAAAATATTTCTGACCCATAGAGTTTTTGAGCTTCTGAGAGCAAGAATCTCTCTTCGAGCAACTGGAATTTTAAACAATTATTTTTAAATAATTTTCTTAATCATCGATATGTGATGAAAAACACATTTTCCCTATTTGCCCCTTTGCAAAAAGCATGTCTAATCACATAAATAATATATACATATAATATAATATATACGTATAATCAGATACAATGCACATTTCAAATGCTTTGAAGAATCCTCAGGAAAAATAAAACAAAACAAATTTCTAAACAAACATCATCTTTTGGGAAACAACCATGAATACAAGTGAAAATGAGTGATCCACAGACATGAACAGTATTACACTAGGAGAATAACTGTCACAGAAAAGGTGTCAAACAAACATGAGAATTTATAGCAGCCCAGGAAGCACTGCTGATGTGAGCAAGACTGAAGAATAGGGCACAGTGCACACACACTGTGCTTTGTTTTCAGTGTCCTTTACTTTTACTCTGTCTACTCAGAAAAACACTTCAGCTAGAAGGGGACTGTTCTAGCAAAACTTAACATTTCAGTTTAGTAGATCTTTTGCTGCATAGGTTGCATTCTTAGAGGAAAAGGCATAATCAGATCCACCTCAATGCTGTAGCCACAGTGAAGGATCCTGACACCTATGTCTATACAAAGCTGTGATACAAAGGTCACATTCACATTCTTTTTCACAGATGCACGCTCTAGAGACTTGCTTGGGCTTTCTTCACAGTCCAGCCTTTCCCATCTATCTTAAATACTAAAATCTCTTAGACCATTTCTTTACCCTCTCAGCAATAAACTTACCTTAAACCTGCTGAAATTCTCTTTTAAGAGATTCAGTTTTCTTTTGGTTTTGTTACTTAAAAACTGTCATTTCAGAAGCATGGCTCCCTTTTTCTCAGTCTCTGGACCACCCTTGTTTTGGCAGTAGGATTTCTGTAAAATGAAATTTTGCTTGTTTTTCCCCAGCTTTTCAAAGTACAAATGATTTGAGCACTCCAACCAGAATTCCTTTTAGATACTCTCATACTTCTCTCATATCACCCCTAAAGACAGGAGATTTTGTTTAAGAGCTGGGATTGCTGCCATGCTATAAAGCATCCCTTCTGGTATTGTCTACACAGAACTTCACTGGAAAGCTGCTTAGCATACACTAACTTTCCCGTTTCACTTCAGCTTTTGTCTCTCCTTCTCTCCAACTTGCTCCACCTGGCTCATGTACCTATTAAACCTTGTCAAAGGCCAGACTGTGAGTACTTCTGTGTAGAATGTACACTTTTTATTGCATGTCTTTTTTCTAGCTATCACAATGAGGCTTTTTCTCTTGTTTTGGTCCTCTGTTGCAGTGTAAGGTGTGATGACTGAAGAATTGTGCAGCTGGTCTCTTGTTCAGAAGACGCCAACATAATGTCTTCAGGGCTCTGATGATTTGAAAAACAATGGCCATCATAGCCAGAGATTACAGCCTGCAGATACCCCACTGAACAGATGGAATCCAACAATGTGTTATTTACTACCCTTCTTGAAGCACCAGCTCAACATAAAAAAAAAAAAAAAAAGCATTGTTTTGGTAGCCTTCAGTAGTTATTCCTTCACATGTGATGAATTAAAACAAGTTGGAAAGACTGATTAACAGCCATGCCAATTCAAGACATTCTATATATGAAGTAAAAGTACTAGGTAGCAACTATTCGAAGTTTGGCACAAAGTTCTGCATTTTTTGCTGCTGTAAATCCATTGTCCATCCAGAATCTACTTCAATCTTTCTTACTGCATTTGCTTTCAGTAATTGTAACTCATTTTGGAGATGTTATAGAAGCTTTTCCTACAAATTTATTGAAAAAATAAAATAAGTTAGCCACCTTAAAATCATGAGTACACTACTGGCTAGGCTAAGTGGTAATGTGTTTCAAGTTAAGCAAGCAGATGGCACTATTTTCATTCTTACTCATTTATTTTAAAGTATTTTATTCAATATTTCTTAGGGAAAAATATATCTGATATACTGAGGGTAAAAATCTAGCATTCAAACATTTTAGGAAGGGGTTTAAAATTTTAAAGCACTGTTTTAATACATATACAAAACCCCAGCTGTTCTAAAACCAACAGAAATCCCTTAATGTTTCCAAAATGTCCTTATGTAAAAGACAAAGCTGTGGACTTAACTAATACTTTTCTGTGAATGGTGAAATAAATTTCAGAATGCTACTTTCATACTGAATGTGACATATTTTCAGTTAAACAAAATTTGATGGGAAAATCAGAGCTGCTGTTCTAAGAAGGTAATATTCTATAGCATACAAAATATTCCTTTATTCAGTCTCTCATTCCTTCAGTGGTGTTGACTGATTATTAAATATAACTGTAGAAGCTGGTTACCAATTGAGCACTAAGTATCCCAACTAATAAAATCTGTTTTTTTAAATGGACACCAAATACTTCCAGACAGTAACATCAAATGAAAAGGCAAGGGAAAACAAAAAATCTGTCGCCTCAAAAAGGCCACGTCAAATTAACTCAACAAGCTACTGGGAAGTAACTATTTTTCACAGAATATAAAAATGTTCAGATTGAGGTTTGTAAGTAACAGGTAATTTAGCAATGTCCTTTTAAAGTTATGGAATATACTCCTTGTGATTCTAAAGGAGACATGAGCTGGTATCCAGTTTAGTAGCATACCTAGAAGCACTGACTTCTAGAGGTTCAACATTGTTCTGAGAAAGTAATAGACACCTATTAGTTTTCCAGTAATTATTTGTCCATTTCAGATACTTAGAAATGTGGAAGGATATTTGTATCTCCACCATGAATTTCCTTGGGGGATGAGGATGTGGGTTGGGGGAAAAGACCTTCTTGTGATGTTAATGTGGAAGGGATGGTTAAAATGATGTGATAAGTTTGTGTCCCAAACTATACTTTCATAAACTCTCCTAGAGGTCAGTATCACCTACATCTCCAGTCACCCTTGTCTGTATCATGAACAGGGTAGGACTCTTCTGTAAGAATCTCGGATTTGTACTTGTAAGAATTAAATTTAATATATTTATCTCAGTGCATAGTGGGTCGGGGTTTTTTTCAGTCTATGAGTAAAATATTTATAATTGGCTTCAAATCTGTATAAAAATGTGCATATATACACACACCCATATGTATACACCTATTTCTATAATCTTCCCATATGCTTTTTTTCATTAAAAATTCCTCTCCCTGTTAATGCCCAATGAGTCATTTTCTGTATTTTACAGTGAGACATTCTTTAATTCTTAAAATAACTCCTGTAAATTCTCTAGTCATACATACTTCAGTGATTTAGACAGGCAACATCTTATTTGGTTGTCAATTCCAGAGAAATTGGAAGTGTATTTATGTACAAATATCATACATTTTAAATATTTACTTTATTACGTCAAAATAGCATTAGACCTTAAACTGCATTATGGGCTGACATTAAAACCAAAACCAGGGCTACTATTTGCTATTGTAGATAATTATGTATCAATTTATTTACTCTATTATTACATCTGACAACTCTTCAATGCAGGTTTGTTCAACTATTTCAGTTAAGGAACATATTTTTTTTTGTTTGATGGGGTTTTTTTAGTGCAATCTGTCTTTTAAGCATCTGGTACAGATTTTGTTTCTTGATAGCTACTTCCACTAATCTTGTAGCTACAAGAAAAGCCAGATCTGATGCTGTTTGAAATCTTCTGCATAATTCCAATTACACGAGTCCCTGAAATCAGCATATGTCCAGCATATCCTTTGGGTTCTTAAAGGTCAAAATATTTCTGCTTTGCCATATTATCTACTATTTCTACATGTTTTATATGCAAGGATGTTTTCCTTGTTATGTTTGCCCTGCATTCTGTCTTCTTTCCACAATTCATTAGAAAATTCCTTTCACCATCATATAAAAGTAAGTTTTCCTGCTTGGAAGCATTTACTTTCAAAGCTCTGGGTATACAATAGGCTAAGAATTAGTCATTCCAACATGTGGTTAATTAAGAAAACCATATCTTTATGCACACATATATGTGTGTGTGTGTCTGTATGCAGTTTTTTAGTATGTTTGCTCTGAACCAAAACCTTGCAGTTCACTAGTACTGAAAAATATGTAGTTAATTTTTGAATAGTACAAATTTTCAACACAATAATGCACTTTCAACACACATATAGAATTATTTATATGAAACATACATTATTATTCTGTCACATATGCCATTGCATTTCCTAGTAATCCAGTAAAATAATTTACTTCCATGTGTTAACAAAATATAATTATTAGTGTGATGTCTATATTCTGCAAACTGTAGCTCAGTTTCATTTTGGGCATTTTCATATGGGCAGGAGTATCATTATATATGTTGAATTAATCTGGAGTGAGGTTCACTCATATATTTTTAATTACCTCCCTAGTCTGCAAAATGGAATAAATACCTTTAAAGGGCTACTGATACCATCTCAGAATAGGTATATATGGCCTGCTTAGTGGATGAGGGAAAGGCTGTTGCTGTTGCTTACGTAGACTTGAGTACATCCTTTGACAGTGTTTCCCACAGCGTTGTCCTAGTGGTAGCTGAAACATAGAATCATAGAATCAACTAGGTTGGAAAAGACCTTTAAGATCATCTAGCCCAAACATTACCCCAGGACTACCAAGACCACCACTAAACCTTGTCACTGATGGCCTCACCTACACAGTTTTTAAACACTTCCAGGGATGGTGATTCCACCACTTCCCTGGGCAGCCTGTTCCCATACCCAATTACCCTCTCTGTGAAGAAATTTTTTCTAATATCCAATCTGAACCTCCCTTGGCACAGCTTGAGGCCATTACCACTTGTCCTATCACTTGTTACTTGGGAGAAGAGACCAACAACCTCCTTGCTCCATACTCCTTTCAGGTAATTGTAGAGAGCCATAAGGTCCCACCTGAGCCTCCTCTTCTCCAGAATAAACACTCCCAGTTCCCTCAGCTCTTCCTCATAAGACTTGTTTTCCAGACCCTTCACCAGCTCCGTTGCCCTTTTCTGTTATCCACTTCAGCAACTCCATGTTTTTCTTGTAGTGAGGGGGCCCAGAACTGAACACAGTATTCGAGGTGTGGCCTCAACAGTGCTGTGTACAGGGGGATGATCATTGCTGTGGCCCTGCTGGCTATGCTATTTCTGATACAGTCCAGGATTGCCTGGGCAAAAGCTGGCTCATGTTCAGCAGCCACCAGTCAGCACTCCTAGGTCCTTTTCCGCCAAGCAGCTTTCCAGCCCCTCTTCCCCAAGCCTGTATCATTGCATGGCCCAAATGCAGGACCTAGCACTTTGCTTGTTGAACATCTGTGAGAGACTGATCTGAAATCAGACTTCACTGTCCATCGTCTCAACGATGGGTATGAGAAGCTGAGGTGAAATTCCACCCATCTTTTGTCTCAGAGATGGGTGGAAGGAGTTGAAATAAGACTCCAGTATCCATCGCCTGGGAGAAGGGTGTGAGGAGCTGAGCTGAGACTCCATCTCGATTGGCTGAGAGATGAGTGGGAAAGAGCTGAGATAAGACTCTTCTGTCCATTACCTTGAGGATTGGTGTGAGGAATTGCTACCCATTATCCCAAGAATTGCTACAGTGTGCAGACACATGCAGTTGAAGAGCTGGTTGCAAGACCAGGGAAACTGATCCACCAGGAACATGTAATATGTGACATGAAGAACAGAGGTACTCCCCCCAACTCATTATAAAAGGGGGAAAAGGTAATCACCAAGAAGCACATCGCCAGAGGAGGATTGCCATGAGGATGACTCCAGGAGGACACCTCCTTGAGGACACTCTCCACCGATGACTACTACGGACCCTGAGGGACACCCTCCATGAGACATTGCCATGAGGACAACTCCGTCAGGACACCTCCAGGCGTACCTTCAAGGGGACGACTCCAGAAGGACACTTCCATGAGGACACCTACTTCCGACGACTACTACGGACTCTTGGGGGACACTCTCTTCCAATACCGCTATAAACCCCAAAGAACTCCCACCACCAATGACAACGACAGATCCCTTGGACACTGCTGGATCCACGGTGGTGACTCTCTATCTCTCTCTCTGCACCTCAAATCCTTGTTTCATTTTCTACCTTTTTTCTAATCTGTCCTATTGCTATCCCCTTTATTACAATAATTTCCCTTTTTTATAAAAGTGTCTTTTTATTAATAAACTTACTAATCGATTACAGTACTTGACCTCATTTGTGTCTTAATTCCACTCTTGGGATCACGAACTGAAACAGGGTCCGGCACTGGGGTTTTCTCCAATTGGATCCTGACAATGTCATACCATTGGCCACAGCCCATCAATCCAGCCTGCTGATTTGACTGCAGATATTAGAAGCCACATTTTGGATGGCCATACATACAACTTAAGCATTCTTTATGGTGGTATGAATAGAGGTGTTCAGCACCTATTTTATAAATAAACAAAATGTCTGATAAAGTCCAATATTATCTTCATTGGCCTTCTTAAGTGCTCTGAAAATTAATTAAAAATGGTACTACTGTTCCTTATGTATGTTCAGAATACGATTCATTTCCTTCACATAGAAAGTTCTCCTACAGAAATTGAATAATTGGAAAGTGAACATTGCTATTCAAAATTATTCTGAAAAGCTAGATTTTCTTTTCCCTGGAGATTTTGAAATCATTTTGACCTTTAGAAAGTTTATATATCAATTTTTTTAGTAACTTGAGCACTCCAGAAATTTGTAAATGGGAATATTAAAACATAAATTTTGGCAGTTTTGATCAAACCGAAGTTGGACATACTGAAATGTCCAACTGAAATTTCATTCTAAATGACATGAAATTATTTGCTTTGAGTTTTTTGAACTAAAAATATCATTCAAAAATATAGTTATGAGAATTTTTATTTCCCATTTTCCCAATGGGTATTTTTAGTGCAAAATGCTTCTGCAAATTCTAGTTCTAAGTTTAGAGGAAATTAGGACTTCCACAGAAGTCAGGAAGATGTTCTTTATGAGGAAAAAGAGTCGTTGTAAGTCCTGAAACTGTTGCAGTCTGTTTGCACGTTTGCACTGGCAAAAATGAGTAACATAACTAGATGTTAACACATAACTGCAACACAATCCCTCCCTTGCCTGCCCTTCCTCTGTCATCCCCTCTCTTTACAAGGACAAGTACAGGAATCCTCAGGGACCTGTACTTGCAGAGATACAGTATCCCATTGGCATTGGGAGGGGTCCCTTGCCCACTGCTCTCTCTGTAAAGTTCACATGACAGGTGGAGGTTGTGGCATTGAACACACTTTATGCTTTTTTTTTTTTATTTAGTTCTCTTAAATCAGGGAAGAAAGAAACAAAGAAGAGTTGGGTGTGCGGATAGGAAGGAAAAGGAAGATTTTTATTTCCAAATAGAAATAATTTGGAAATAAATATGTTGTGATGTTTAAAAGTTTCCAATATCTGCTGAATTGATATGCATGTATGTACAGACTTGTTTGTTTTGTTTTGTTTTGTTATTTTCTAGTAAATTGTAGTAATATAACTTTTTGAAGAAATGGGATCTTAGTAAAATGCTTTCTTGTAATACCTAGATAATGATAACCTGGTTTTAAGTATTAACTTGTGATTAAACATACTGGTTTAGCTAATACTGTTTTTCTTTTCAAGCCTTGAAATCCAAGCATCTTCTGAATTTCCAGTGTTTAGCATGTATAGTGTGCTGTTCTCCTGTTTAACATAACATAAACCACCTTTGATTAAAATCACCACATCAAAGGACCCCATGGCAAACAATTAATAATAAAGTCTATGCCCTATGACAGTGCTATGACACCGGCTTGCGAAGCACATTCTGTTATAAAGTCTATATGAAAGGAAGCATTTCACATACTGGTTTTAAATGTGTCTCGTATTTTCAGTCTCTTTTTGAAAGTCTCCTTGACTCTCACTCTTTGATAAGACACTGGTAAATATAGATGGTGTTAGCAAAAAAAAAACCCAAACCCCAAATCCCTGCAGACACGCCCTTCATTATGAAATTGGTGGATATAGACAATTCTGACAAATGGGAAATTTTACATATATTCATGTATATAGCCCTATTTCAGACAGAGAATATTTAAGTGGATTCTCAAAAATAGAGACAAAAGACAGACAGATTAAGGAGCCTCTGGGTAGCATCACAGCTATTACATGCTCATCTGTTGCACTGGTTGCCACTGAATTTATTAGCCTTCTGATGAAGTCACAAATAAACCCTCTATGACAGATCTCTTGTAGATTTCTGACTGTTCTCCTCTGGCATCTTCTTACTATCTATTCATCCCTTCACTGAACATATGGGGAATCTACAGCAAGTACACTTAAAATGTCTTAATTCAGAGCTGAGAAGTAGGTAGAGTTAAGGGGCATTCTACCAACCACAGGTCATAGGGTACAGAATGATCCTGGTACTTCCTTGGAAAGTTTAGTAGTTCAGAAAGTTCTTTAGAAAAGACTTCTTGTTGTTGCTGTTGTTTTGTCTTGTTTTGTGGGGTTTTTTTTCTATTTTAAGACAGTAACCAGTTAGCATATGAATATATAATTTGTGCTCTTGTCAGAAAGAACATCATTACATGAAACTGCCTGCAAACTTTCAAAAGCCATTAATAAATGATAACAGATTGAGAATTGATTTAAAGAAATTATTCAGCAGTCTAATGACATATGGCTTTCCATAATATCATTGCTAATAATTGGGATTACAGATTGCAGGCATAAACAGAATATACAATACCGCAATAAACGCAATTAAATCATTCAGCTTTGAAAATACTCAGAGCACAAAGAAATAATGCAACGCACTGCAGGTCAAAATCTGCAAAGGCATTTTGGCACCAAGTTTCCACAGATTAAAGAAGCAGACAAACACCCTTTAATCTTTTAATACTTATGTCATAGAATATTTAATAACACAGCTCTGGCTCACAGTAGTTGTTATTAAGATCCTGTGCAGCCTTTACTTGAACAAATTCCAACTATAATAAACAGGAAAATTATTTCAATAAATTAAATAAAGACCTCATCAATCTGCAGAAGATAAGACAATTCAATCTGCAATAAAACCAGCTAATTCACCTGAGGAACAAAAAAAAAAAAAATCCAACCCAAAACCATGAAAAACCCAGAACACAAACCAACACCAAGGAATGGAAACAGGCAAATTGATATTCAGTAAAAAGTAAAGGATAAAAAAAGAGCAGTGGTGCCTGAAGATCTTTGTGTGTATTGAAAAACTAATGCAGGACCAATGCAGGAGACAGAATAGAAAGAGCTAACAACCCAGAGTAGGGGGGAAATATGTGTGATCCATATGGCAATGGAGCAACTGCATCTGTCTTTTCTAGACTTCTACAAAATAATATGAAGAATTATTAGGGTCAGGGAAAGATAAAGGATGATAGAAGATTAAAATATGAACAAGATATATAACTAGCCATTGTCTATACATATTGGCTATTGTTATCTATGTATGTGTGTTTTATCATGCATTTAATACTGTACTTCAGACAGAAGAAGACAGACACTCTGCTTTGAAGATGACAGAGTAGTACTGACTGGATATATCTATAAAACAGAACAGGAAAGACTGAAAAGATTGTATAGAATGATCCAAGAGATTATAACCAATTTATAAGTGATCAATCACAGGTAATTTTTAATAAGTTTGTAAAAGAAATCCTCAGCAGGTGTGAAATACTTCAATTGTACTTGTAAGGTCTATCAGTTAATACTGAATTTTCATATGTAGCTTACAAAAGCATGTTGAGGCTGAACAGACTTTTAACTCCATCTGATCAAATACACAAAAAATTTCAGATCTCTTTTGATCTGGTCATTTAAACACTGTTGTTTGAAAAAAAATACAATAATTCAGCTGTTCTTCACTGAATGAAGTATTTTAGGATGGGATAAGTAGACATCTGGAATTATCTATCTCTGCACTGTCTATAAAAGAAGTGAAAATAATTAATGTAGACTAGATTAGAATTCATCAAATCAGCACAGGTGTATAGTGACGCTAACACACCATTTAGGATGTCCACAGAAGCCTGATAGAACAGGACCAATGTTAGTCCTGCAGTTTTCTGGAGTGACAGCAGGTAACAGGACAGGATACTGTCAGACATCCTAAGCAGCACTACGTACATCTGTATGGCAGCACATTAGTTCCTAGGTGCCTCATTTTTATAGCATTAGGGCTCAGTTTAGCTACCCAAAGATGACTAACGCCACTTGAAATGCCCCAGTTACACAACACATCCATATGACACTGAAAATATGACACCCAACTGTAAGCACTGTAAGCCTATGTTTGAGAAACTGAATCAAGTTGCTGCTCACCATGCTGCTTAAATTAACCCAGTGAAAGTGTTCAAAGATACACATTCAGATCTTTTTCTAAAGTAAATCATTGTAGCTCTGCTTGTTTCATGTATTTTTGTCAGCAGAATGTTGGTTGAAAGCCTAATACAGAGTTTAAATAATAATCTTGGAATGTGAAGCTGTGGACTGTCAACATTTTACATTTTTTAGTTGCATGAACATAGGCATACAAAAAAGAAAAGATAAATCCATAAGTTATAAAGAGAAGTGTAGTTTTTACATTTGATATAACAGGAGAATATCGAAGTTGAAAGGGAAATATTTTATTGTGTTTGTATTTTCTGTCTTCACTAGGCAACAAAACGTGTTTTGAGTAAAGTCAGGATAGTCTGGCATAAGAGGAAATAGGTAGCTGCTTTCTTTACTTTAGGAATTAAAGCAACAACATATTGCAGCTACATGAATCACTCTGCTTCATTTACGTTGTTAATGCTGTTATTTATCAGTTATTTCTCAGTGTACAAGTACTCCTGAAAATAAACCTGCCCAAGACCAGTCCCACACATTCAGAAATTTAGAATTTAGCAATAATGACTCTTACAGACATTCCTCGAAGTCTTCAGTAACAAAACAAGGAATTGTAATCTCTATGCCATAAGTAACATTTTTCTTTTTAGGTCCCACCAGTACTCAAAAATGACCCAGAAAACTCCTGTATTTTTGTATGCAGAAAAGTGTATCTGTTACTTTGGTGTAATATATAGGCTTAGCTGCAGAAACACATACTCCTGGACTTCTTTGTAGTTTCTGTTCCAATTAGAAAAATTGTGTATCCATGGAAATTAGATCAGGGATTTTTCTACACTTTCTGAAACATCATTCTCACTTTAAAATGGGTTTATTATTTTAGTAGTTTGTCCACTCTATCTTGAAATGAAAGACAATACTATGATGACAGGCAGGGATATGAGCACAAGAAAATGTAATGGAATTTCTTCATCTATTATGAGTTTTCTAGCTGTTATTTCAGGTAATAGAACCCGGTTTCTCAACACTTTTGTTTTCACTGTGAATATGCATTTCAACCTCAGCATTGTCTGTGGATCGTTTTCAACATTTTCAGAGTAACACTGCTTTATATGATCTGTCATATACCTTAAATTTTATAATTTCTCTCCATTGGTTATAAGTTACAACATTGCCTTCTATATTATAGATTGCAGAGGCTCTGACTCAGGCAGAGAGATATAGTAATGCTGGAGAATGACACCATCTCCTTCCTTCCATTTCACAAGACTGATGATTACGTGGTAGTGAGAAAAATGTAACCCACGCTGTGGATGGAAAATTATAATCTGTAGAAATAAAGCATCTTAGTTATTTTATGTACAATTTTCTTTTCTTACAATCACATGTTAAATTGGTTTGGCATTCATGTGTACAAAATGTGAATGACATGAAAATATTTTTTATTTCATGTGATTGTTTATATTTCTTTTAATTTAGAATGATCATAGAAAAAATTCATGTA
Source organism: Strigops habroptila (assembly GCF_004027225.2). Taxonomy (NCBI): domain Eukaryota; kingdom Metazoa; phylum Chordata; class Aves; order Psittaciformes; family Psittacidae; genus Strigops; species Strigops habroptila. Next base: position 87,843,583 of record NC_044278.2, read on the forward strand.
TTTCCAGAAAAGTAGAATTCAATTTACACTTTATTTGGGCTGGAATTTGCCCAAGCTTTGATTCTTGGTTCCAGAATAATTTTCTAATTGGCACATTTTTATTACCTTGATTTTCCTCTTTTATTCATTTTGCAGTGTTCTGGAAGTTAATAATGTCTTAACTAGCTCAAGTTCCCACTTTTGAAGGTTCCAAATTTCTATGTGGAAAATTCTGTTCACTGCAGGTTACAAAGCCATTAAAAACACTCCGCTGTATCTAATCCAGTACTACTCTATGTGCAAGATGAATACTAAAAGCACCATTAGCAACAGAGACAGAGAGTTACTAATCACTGATAAGTATGTAATTAATTAAGTAGTCCCTTCACATTAACATTTTCAGTCTGAGTCTACGTTTTCTGTTGTGTATCCAAAACCAAATATTTGTTGAACTGGAGGACCAATGTGAGCTGCTTTCTTAAGCACTTTCTAAGCAGGGAGTTGTAGGAAATGAGAAGCAAGTATTATGCAGCGCATGGCTTTGGCCTGCATTCATGACTCACGATCTTGCTATGCTTCTTGTTCTGCAAAGGAACAGCATGTACTTTACCATGCACAAGAGACTACTGTCTTCATCTTTGTAGTAAAGATTTTTTCTATTGCTATGGATAAAATGACCCTCAAACTATCTTAAGAGTCAAGGACATATTAAGAACAGAAATAAGCTCATATATATAAAGGTTTAGCATCTGCCTCTCAAAAAGATAGCTGATTGATGTATGTGTTTATTTCTGCTGCTGCTGGATACTCTACAAAATATACTACTGCATACCTAACTAAGCCTCCTATCCGCAGTGCTTTTTCTGGAAAACATTGGTAGAAAGGACATCATCATAAAAGTTTTCAAAGAAGATATTCCTTCCATAAAATCTTGTCAGTAGGGTAAACACCACAGATTTCCCTCAAAATTCTTTCCTATTGGCCTTAAAAACTGATAACAGAAATGCAGAGTTGCCTCTTCCATTTTTATCTCACTGTTATTACTTCACTATTCTGTCGCCTGAGAAAAACATGGTGACTGTGGGGCGTGTGGGGTGTGTCTATGTGTGTGGTGTAATATTACTTCCCAGATTGGTATTTCAAAAGTATTATGAAGTATAATTAATATGTATTAACTCTTTACATAGAAAGGCTCTGTAATATTGATTGTAGGAGAGGATGGAAACTATTTCATTATTGCCAGAGAGAAGTAACTGCTTGGCTGGAGAAGAAAGAGTTAAAGAAGAAGCAAAGCACACTGTGTGATTAAGCAGAGCAACCCAGCTGGACAGGAGTAGGAGAACAGAAAGATAAGGAACTGGTTATTCTGGGACTGTTTGTGAACTGACAAAGATTGTTGAAAAAACCAAAACTGTAAACCAGGATCTAAACATGATGTGATAAAATAGTTTGGCATAAGAGTTAGAGCAATAACTCATTGCTAGAATGGTATAAAAGCTAGAGCAATAGGCAATCAAGTGATTCGCTGCACGAAGATGCTCTGAGTCCATGCCTTTCACATGCCACAATTGATTAAAGGGAAAATAGAGCTTCCAACACATTCTCATAAAATCAGCCCTAGAAAACCTCTCAACACAAGAATACAACCAAATAGATCAATGACTGTCTAATTCTTCAGTTTCAGGGCTGACTTGACATCAAGGAAAACCTCCTTCTATAATAAACTGAAATGTTTCTCTGCAACAAGTACAAGAAAGATCCTGGAAAAATTGCCTGAAGCCCCAAAGGTTTAAGGTTTTTGTCTAATAAAAAATTTAAATAATCCTGTTAATTTAGTAAATCAATAAAAGATAAACACTGAAGGTTCCTTTATGTAACTTTAGATGGAAAGCTTTATGTGTCTTTAAACCAATACTATAATGTATTCTCTCCATCAGACATTTATGAATACACCTGTCCCTAAAAATCCCTACTGGCAAACGGAAGTCTAAGGCAAGGCCATGAATCGAACTAACTATTCATGATGGAGAACTTACCAAGAGAGCTAATACAGGCAGGTGGGGGGGGGAGGAGGGGAAAGCTGATGTGTTAAAAATACCTCTACCATTGTAACTCAGGCATAAGGTCTTTAAGTCCAAGCACGCATTTTTAAAATAAATAAACCCATATATGTTCAGATTAGTGGACATGCTGGCAACAAACATCGCTCATGAAGGCACACTTACGTCTAACTGCCCATTTCTCTTCCAGCCATCTCTCATTTCTTGCTCACATTTCCACACAACATATTGCTGTGTCTGTATCAGATTCCCCTTCTTCATGCTTCTCACTACACACATCCTTCTCATTAAGCTAAAAGATATTCCTGGGCACAGGATGATATTACAAGGAGATCGACAGGATAGCACTGATATCTTTTTTTTTTTTTGCCTCCCTCCACAATAAAAATTAAATCATAGATGCTTTTTTGTTGTTTGACTTTTTTTTTCTTTAAGTTAGAAGTACTCTTGAGATCACAATGTCAGAATATGAAAAGGTTCAGAATGAGAACAGCTAACTTCTTTGTATTGTACACTGTCCTCCATAATTTTCTCACTTCTCACATAGCCTTCAGATACTACTCAGAAGGGCATAGGTCTCACAAGCACCCTTTGTCTACCTACCATCCCATGTGCACATCCTGGGTGCACCAGTGTGTGACATGACAGTAGAAGCTTTTGACTAGACAACTAAACCGAGCCACACATCAATGTATTCCAAGGTATCTAGAGATGTTTTCAGCTAACCAGCCATAGGTGTCTCACTTGAGATGAAGTATAGAGACAATGAGGCCTAGAAACTCTTGGTTCTATTGACTCAATTTTGAATGACTGCCTGTAGTTCACTTTATGTCTCTAATATAAAGCTGTAATTAAAAGAAAGTGCTAGCTTTCCTCTTTCCAAGATATCCTGGGTTTGTGAAAAGGAGATTCTCTGGCACTCATCCGTCTGCTGTGGATTTAGAGAAGTATACAAGCTTAGTGCTTTTGAATATGTTCATCGGCTTCTTAGATTCCGTAATACCCTATGCTAAGGGCTGTATAAAGCAATAACACAAATCTCAATTCTCAAAACAAAAATCAAAATACATATATCCTTTTTTAGCTGATGTTTTTTGCTTCAGATAATCCTCTTATGTTGTGCACTGGATCAGAATGTCAGCGTTTGCTACTAACTTCTTTACTATGCATGTGTGCATTCATACATAGTGAAAAGTCATGGGATTCAATTCTTGGTATGAAACACAATAAAAATAGCTGTGATACTCTGTTACAAGACAGAGATTGATCCTTGTTCAGATTGTCAGAGGAATTATCATGATACAACAGTAGAAAAAAGAAGGAAAAATGTACAGACCCTCTCCACAGAGGAAATCTGGTGCAAGTCTTGTGAACCTAATAAAGATACAGCAGTGTTGCATTTGCAGAGAATGATTCTGGGTAAGTATTTTGCAAAGGAAAACGGTTATAGGCAAAGGAATTAAAGACAGAAAATGCTTGTATAAAGGAACAGGTTTATGCTACTCCCAATTGTTTAGCTTACTTCCTTCAAGTTTTTTCAGAGTAGTCATAAGAAAGTGCTTCCTTTGTGCAATTTAGTTCTTCCAAAAAGCTGAAGTGAAAACCTTTCACACCCACCCGTGAAAACCATTACTAGTATGCCACTTTTATTTTTGCTGGTTAATTTATTCTAAAAACATATCTGAAATATTAAAATGTCAACAGCTCAGAATGCACTGACAATGAAGGGATTACGAGCTACTTTCATGACAGGATTTGAGGGGCCCAAGCTACTCTTTTCATTTGTCACAGTATCAGTGGAAACACATCTGTTAATTACTACTTCTCAGCCAAGCCCATCGTTGTGTGCATGAGGGCTTCTCTCCCATTCCCATGGAAAGCTAAACTGCCTTGTTAAATCTCAGGTGAGTGAAGCTAACCTCTGCCTTTGTAGTGAACCTGAAAGGAATAATATTCTCTGAATTATACAACTGTCTCATCTTAAAGGCAACGGTTTACACTATCACCACACCGTTGGGTCGCTGGCTGAAGTCAGATATAAGAGCAGTACACAGCAGCATCCCAGGCTGAACACTGAGGTGCAAGCTTACATTATACCTTGAGTATGAAAAGTCCTTCTGGCTGAACAGATTCTGGCACTTTGAGGTTATCACACTTTGTAAAGAGATGATCAGAAAGATTATATTCCTTATCTGCTTGCTGTGGTTTAACTCCAGCTGGCATCTAAGTACAACACAGCCGCCCAATCACTCTGCCCTCATTCCCACAGTAGGATGGGGAGGAGAATCAGAAAAAGGTAAAAACCTGTGGGTTGAGATAAAAACAGTTTAATAAATGAAATAAATTTTTTAATAATAATAATAGAAAAAGAGAGAGAGGAATAAATCCCAAGAAGCACAACTAATGCACAATAAAATTGCTCACCACCCACTGAATGAAGTCCAGCCCATCGTCAAGCAGAGATCAGCGCCTACCAGCTGACTTCCCCCAGTCTATATACTGGGCATGACATGCTGTGGTATGGAATACCCCTTTGGCTAGTTCAGGTCAGCTGTCCTGGCTGTGCTCCCTCCCGACTTCTTGTGCCCCTTCTCACTGACAGAGCTACTTAGCAACAGCTAAAACATCAGTGTGTTATCAGCGTTATTCTCAGACTAAAGCCAGAACACAGCACTGTACCAGCTACTACAAAGGAAATTAACCCCGCCAAAACCAGGACACTTCTTCATCTAATAACATATGATAAAAGAAGATGTAAGCAGTGAAGAACCAACATCTTGAATGTTTTGTTTGGGCAATAACCAACTTATTAGACACTTGATTTTTTTTTTTTTTTTAGGCAATAAGAGAATTCAAAAGCTGCTTTAACCTTAAGAGGCTTAAAGGGATTCAAGGTAGCATGTTTCTATGGATAAAAACATATCACTTTTCATTATAAATAAGGTTTTCAAAGGTTCATAACACATTTAAATCTTACTCGAGGCTGGCATAAAAAAATCAGTACAGGAGGATGTTTGAGGAAAAAACACAACAGAAATCTTTTGCCAATTTCTAGATTACATACACTATGAAAAAAAAAAAAGCTGTTTATCACTGAGAATGAAAGGAAACCATGATATCAACTGTAGTCCATTTACTGTCATGTCTACCATTTCTACATGCACATTTGCACCTTTGTGGAATACCTAAGCAAAGCTTTCTTCTTTTAGCTGAAATTTTCAAGGCCACGCAATTATCTTTTTGGGATGCCTTTGGGCGTCTCTGAGAAGGACAGGGGAGGAAGCTAATGAGTGAGACAGAAGCTTTGATGTTTACAGATATGTTTTCTGTGTAAATACAGCTAATTTTTTTCCCACAGAAATCTTACAGGGAGTTTTATTATGCAGACTAAAAGTGACTGTATGTATAACTACACTGGTAAATATAAAACCTAATATAAACCAGTCTGCCAAAAAAAACCCCAAAAAAACCTCAAACAGACTTGATTAAAAGTGCTGATCGTTAACCAAGTCTTAATTCATTCAGTTTTCTTGGCAGGCTAGAGTTTTTCAGTGACACTTATTCCATATGTGCATTTGGTAAACATCTGAGGAACACAGCTAGTGGAAATCTCAGATGTAATTCTTTTATCATCCATAAAAAAACATTATTTAAATAACATCTGAAACCCAATTATTTGCCATGTGCATTTGGGTTTATTACAATTAGCTTTCCTTGTTACACCAAATTCTGTATTTACTATTTGTTTGGATAGAGTCTGCAGTGGAATTTATTTTAATATCCAGATTTAATTTAAACTAGAAGATAGAATGTTTTAATTTAATTTGTTTAAAATAAATACCCTTTAAATGTAACAAAAGGTCCTCGACTGCTGTTGTTGACTTAAATGGAAGTCAAATAAAATAAAATATTGGCATGTATGCCCAATTACCTTTAAGGTAAGGCCTGCCCTTCTAATCATGTCTGCATAGATGGGTTTTGGCGTCTTTTAAGGAACTCTATTGATTTTAAAGGAGGAGGCTCAAAAAAATGACCAACCATGCAATGCACTGATTCAGGTATTAAAATAAAATGGTAAAACATTCTATGATAAGAATGTTGGAAAAACAATCACAAACATTTAAGAAAACAAATGGTTTACCTACCCTAAAACCTGCTTATCCTGTTCAAAACTTGTAATCAATTATAATTATTAAGCATTGTTAAATTTTAAATTATTGTTATTCTTTACAGATCAATGACTCATGAAGAAATTACCGTGCTTTAATAATTATTATTGTTAGTTATCTTCCAGCTTCCTGTTGCCTCAAAAGTCGATGTACTTACCTGCAGGTAAAGGCCAATATTTACAAATTTTCATCTAATTGCTTCCCACTTATTTTCCACTTCTGTTTGTATCCACTCACTTTCAAAGAGTCTGTACCAGTCTAATCGGTCCTATTTGATGATTTTTCATCAAAGCAAAATAACTAACAAACAAGATGTTTTCAAGACATCCTATAGACTTTATTGAACATGCCTTGAGCAGTAGAGAGAAAATGTGGTGCTTAGAAGACAAGTTCAATAGTGTTCATTGCATCCTTGTATGGGTTCACATCTTTCCTGAACATATTGCCCTTGCTTTTATTTTGTACCAGACCAGAGCTGAGAAAGTGCTATTCAAAGATCATTGTCAGTCAAGTTCATCCAAAAGCCTCAGACTCTGAATATGTGGAGAATGATCTCAGATCTCTTCTTTTTTCATCAGTTGTACTTCCAACTTATGTTGCTGGGTACTCCTTTGCCATTTTCAGCAAAGTCTGCAAATTTTCATCATCCACTGTTTTGAACGCATGACATTTAGTGTCTTTCAAGATCATCCATAAAGGCTTAAAAGGCTAAATATCCTAAGACTGATTAGTGACTCTTCTTCTGTACCATTGTAGCTATCTCCAAGCATCACCCTTTAGCACTTTTCTTCATTTATAGTATGGGGTTAGTTTCCGGTATATATGAAAAGGAGTTTAAATTTTCAATAATAGAGGTTGTCTTTACTACTCTCTCTTCTTTCATGAAGGCTGTAAATGTTCCTTATTCCTGTAATTAATGTTGAGTGAATTTCTTTGTGATTGAGTATTTTTCATGAACCATAGAATCATAGAATCATAGAATCATAGAATAGTAAGGGTTGGAAAGGACCTTAAGATCATCTAATTTCAACCCCCCTGTCATGTCACCTTGCCCTAAACCATGTGGCCCAAGGCTCTGTCCAACCTGGCCTTGAACACTGCCAGGGATGGAGCAACCACAACCTCCCTGGGCAACCCATTCCAGTGCTTCACCACCCTCACTGTAAAGAACTTTTTCCTTATATCTAATCTAAACTTCCCCTGTTTAAGTCTGAACCCATTACCCCTTGTCCTACCATTACAGTCCCTAAGGAAGAGTCCCTCCTCAGCATCCTTATAGGCCCCCTTCAGATACTGGAAGGCTGCTATGAGGTCTCCACGCAGCCTTCTCTTTTCCAGGCTGAACAGCCCCAACTCTCTCTGCCTGTCTTCATACGGGAGGTACTCCAGCCCTCGTGGCCCTCCTCTGGACTCGCTCCAACAGCTCCATGTCCTTTTTATGTTGAGGACACCAGAACTGTACACAGTACTCCAAGAGAGGTCTCACAAGAGCAGAGTAGAGGGGCAGGGTCACCTCCTTTGACCTGCTGGTCATGCTTCTTTTGATGCAGCCCAGGATACGGTTGGCTTTCTGGGCTGCAAGCGCACACTGCCGGCTCATGTTCAGCTTCTCATCAACCAGCACCCCCAAGCCCTTCTCCCCAGGGCTGCTCTGAATCTCTTCTCTGCCCAACCTGTAGCAGTGCCTGGGATTGCCCCGACCCAGGTGTAGGACCTTACACTTGGCTTGGTTAAGCTTCATAAGGTTGGCATTGGCCCACCTCACAAGCATGTCAAGGTCTCTCTGGATGGCATCCCTTCCCTCCAGCGTATGAACTGAACCACACAGCTTGGTGTCGTCGGCAAACTTGCTGAGGGCGCACTCAATCCCACTGTCCATGTCGCTGACAAAGATGTTGAACAGGACCGGTCCCAACACCGATCCCTGAGGGACACCACTCATTACAGGTTTCCAACTGGACAGCCATAGCCATTGCTCCTTGAAATAACATCAAAACCTTATATGAAACAGAATGCATCACGATTTTCTGTCTTGTAACAAGCATTCTTAATAAAGCCAGGCTGCCTTTTAGTTAGAAATCTGTTGGAATATTAAAGGACATTTTAATTCTCTATCGGAGTCTAGTTGTCACTATTTCTATGGGGTAAACAGACATCTAAATCTATCATAATGTTCTGAATACCATGGTGAGTACTGAGTGAAATTTCAGGTGAAAACTAGTCTAAAAGATGCTTAGAGTTTTATTGATCTCACAGGTGATCTCTAACACAATATGCACTTTGTAACAGTTGAGTCAGGGGACAAATTTAAACTATTGCCATAAAATATCTATCATATATTGGCACATAATTTTTGTGTTTTACCATTAATTCTGAATTGTTGCATTGAGGTCTAAAAGAGTATACAGCTGTAACTTTCAAGGACAAATGTAAAACATCCTTTGGCATTGCCTTGATGGTGTATTTGTTATCCATTTAAAAGTCCTGATATTTAGCTCTTGGAGGGGAGTTAAGTGCAATTCCTTCACTGATCAGAGCATTTATTTTGAATCTTATATACATATATTATGATTCCACCATGAGAGGAATCTCGTGTAGTAGCCACAACTGCAAGGTATGCCATCTCAAAGCCAAATTATGCTCTTTAACTATAAACATCCAAGCGAAATAATGGGTTCTGGAGATATGAACTCCAGGATAGGCCCCCATCTGTCAATTATTCCTCATCATAAATTACATTATATTCCTAATTTATGTACTTCTGTGGATCTTGAATACACCTGTCCACCATAAATCCATGTTTTCAGCTATACAATGAAAACCGTATTGTTCATATATTCAAGCACAGTTTAGAGAAAACCAGAAAGTGTTAAATGTCTGCTTTTATTGTGCTTTTTGACATACTTAAATTCCACATGCAAAACAAAAATCTGTAATCACCCCTTCTCAATCAGTTTGTAAGTGTTGATGGAACAACAACTTTACAGACTTTAGCACCTCAGACAACTTGCTGGTTTTCAACAACAAAAACCCCAAGGCAATCATTTTGGAACCTGCTAGAAGGTCATGAATATTTGGTAAACAGGTTTCATGTGAAAATAAAACATACTGATGTTTAGTATAGTTTGAGTTCTAAGACTATTTTTTTTAAAGATTGCCACTAAGATAGATACTTTTATTTCAGCCATAGCATAAACAATCATTTGAAGAGCTGAAATGATTAATGTCATGGTCATTAACTTTGCAGGCATACCTGTAAATAAATACATTACATTTAGAGTAAACACATTAGTTTTATACTTTATAGATTGACTTTTACTGAAGTTATAAAATCACTAAGTAAGAAAACAAATTCTTCTACAATACTGCTTATAGAAACCCATGCAAAACATGCAAAGTCTAATTGCTAAAGATGTTTGCTTTCAGTGAAAAATGACTTGAAGCATACTTTGTTATTATTACTAAAATCATCTTCCCAAGCATATAATTAAAAAACTATTACTTGTGATACAAGAAGTTGCAAAAGTCTAGTAGTGCATCGAAGTTTCTGAACAAATGTCATCACAAACTTACCGCACATTAGATAAAATCCAAGCCAACAGAACCTTAGTGTAGTAAGGTAGTTGCTGTTACAGTATTATTCCAGGATTCAGGTATCAAATGAAAAAAAATGAAACAATGAATCCTTATCTATAGCTTCAAACAAGAATTTACTTTACTGAGAACCAATCTCCAAAGACAACATGTGAGAGATGAGGTTGCAGCCCTTCCCTGAACTTTTTTGCATGTAGTCCTTATATTACCTTCTGACCCTTTTTTATTTAGCAGTACAGGATTCTCCATATTTCAAGAAAGAGGAGACAAGTGCTTAATACTAAGTACTTACTAAGTACCTTAACCTGAGCTTGGAAGCCTAAGTAAAGCACTGTGCCATAAAACAGTTCTGATCTTGTGCTTGAGTTACATAAAGCTATTGGCACAAGTTCCCTTAAGGATATGAAATACTGATGCTGCCCATCTTTGGAAGCCCTGTCAGTTTATCTGAGCTGAGTGCTGAGACACATTCATCTTACCAAAGCACTTTTGTGATCCAGAAAAAGGGTATCCCTGTGCCTAGACTCCACGAAGGATTCAACTGGCTATGTACATCCAGAGGCTCCCTACCACATGACACTAGCTCAAAACCCAGCTGGGGTACCCATCTTCTACAGCATAATGCTCTAAATAGAGCATTTGCTCAGAATTATAGGCATGAATGAACTTCTTAGAGATTTTCCTGTGCAACTTTGTTTTCCCAGAACAGTGTTCTAGGCACCAGATAAAAAAACCAAGACCCAAAATGCAGAAAACCTCTCCTGTGTCAGAATGCTCTGTTCTGCAAAATTATGCCACACTTACAATTAGACTGAAAATTTGTGGATGCAGAATAAGTGAACCTACCTTGGTGTCCTAGTAAGTATGCAGTACTTTGAAATTTTTCCTTACTCTATTATTTTACCACTATGAAAATGTTTGAAGCTTGTGTGATAATTATTTTCAAATAGTTTGGGGCTTTGCCCAAAGTCAGGGATGAAGTAAGGGATGTGATGTTCTCGGTATCATTATAATAATCAAATTAAAACATTTACAAGTCTGCTAGAGAAAGATCAAGCTAAAATAACTACATTTGGCTTCTGAGCAAAAGGAAAATAAGCCTTCTACTTGCAATGTCTGCCTTCTGTTAAATCTTTCATAGAGAACAAATACTAATAGTCTGAACTCGAACTCTCAAACCTCCCAGTGATGGGTAAGTAGTATGTGAATAGTAAATTACCCAGCTCTAAGAAATCTCCAGTGTGAAAGCGTTTACTTCTCTTCTAGCAAAGATACTTCAGGAAAAGAAAAAAAAGGTTCATCTCAGTAACATCTATTTGGGGTTGTAAGACAATATGTCTTGATAACTACATATCTACGTTGCTTTAATTTAAGAAATAATTTTACTCTTGTTTAGACAGATTAGGACCTTGCTGACAGATGACACACTATGCTATGCAAGTGCTTCTGAATAGACATCATTGAAAACTTAGAGCTAAATCCATCTTACATTGACCAGTGATATAAATGAAGTCTTTTAATATGCTCAAGAGAACTCTAAAATGGATTCAAGCAATGCCCTCACCATACTCACAAAGATCACAAATATTCAAGGACTAATTCTATAATTAGAGAATCCCCTCAAAAGAAAAGTAGAAAGACTGACTGAAAAATGAACTATTCAACAAAAGCATGTAAGAGATCTTCAAAAAGAACTTAGTAATTTTCTAAACAAAGCCTGTATTGAGAAGCAATTAAAACATACGCTAATAGAGATTATTAAATGTTAAAAGATGAGTCTTCTGGCCTATTCTCTATGGTTTAGCCCTTGTGTCCAATCTTTAATAACTATTCTTGCTGTGACTATTAAGTGGTTTTCATGAATGTCCACCAATTTAACCACTATAGATATTCAGAGATTTAAAGTATTGTAACAGCTATTATATGAGGGTTACCTTTGATTATACCAATTAAAGGAGAGCCAGTAATTGATGCAAGTGTCATTAAATGACATAGAAAGGCTCACCAACTCAATGCTTAGTGCTTACTCTATCTATACATGATGTCTGTAAGAAACAGCTAGTTGGAAGTGTCCAAGACAGTCAAGGGCTAAAGTAGGAATAAGGCAGTGTGGGGATCAGGGGTCTGGTACTCAAGCTCCATCTCTATCATATTTTCATTTGGCAGTGAATATTTCTTCATAAATATGCCCAAGAATCTTCTGCAACATCTGAGGAAGCACACATTGTACAGCAATAAATAAAAATAGTACACATCTTTGGAACACCAGTTCGCTTGGAAGAATCTCAAGCACTAGGTTAAAGCGTACTTTAATACATTTGAGTGCTTAAGATTGCTTGAGAGTCAAACAAGTATGGAATTTATTTCAGAAATACTTAGTCAGAAAGTTTCAGTTTGCTGAAGCATGATGAAAAACAAAAGTGGTACCTTTCAGACAGTACAGACATGAGCTGGAACCCAGAAAGCTCCAGTTCAGTTTTGTTCTCTGGAAACAGATTTGAACTCAGAGAAATTCTATTCTATTTCCCTCACACTCAAATTGCACATGCTAACCACCAAGTTTTAAAACCCACTTCCTTCTATTTCTTCTTGGTTCGGTGATTAATTATATAAACAATGCTGAGGAGCTCTCCTGGAAGAAACTGAGCAGAACTCTCTTCTCAATAGTGCAAGCTCAAAGGTTTCAAATTCGTCCTCTAAATGAGTCAGATTAAGACCCTGAAATCAGATTGTGCCTTACCACCTGGCCCAGCTGGCCCCATTCAGTTAATGGAGGTTGGTGGATCACTTTTTCAGGGACATTTTTCAGACACATACCATTTGTGTTATGATACAGAATCAATCCTACCTTGCTGCTTCACACACACACACACACACACACACACACACACACACACTCTCACACTCACGCACACACAAAATTGTAGGTTTGCAATTAGACCAGGACATATTGTGGTAGCTATGAATGTTTGTGACACTTTTACACTGAACCATTATTTATAATCAGTCAGGTTTATCACTTATTAACCTTCAAGGTCTACGGACAAATTAAAGTAGGGTTTTCCTAACGTCAGTAGTGAGGGTGCTCCTTCAGATGGGCAGCTCAGAAGTGCATTTGGTGCATAATTTGATAAGCTGCTTTTGTTTGGTTTTTATAGTAAGCATTGCCTGTGATTAATAGCCCTGAAATCCTTCATGAATCCACAAAATAAGTGTATCATGAGCAGTACATGCCTAATGCTTTACCATTCAAGTAAGAAAACCACTTTTGCGGAGTATAAAAGGAAGCTAATTTCCTGAAATCTGTTCAAAATATTTGTGACAATAGCAGTAGTTATTTGCCCTAGAATGGATTATCTGATGTGAATGTTCGTATTGTGAGGGTCTAATAGGTGTCACCTGTGGCTCTGCATCTTGCTATTCCATTTCCACAAAGCAGGCCAAAATTAGAGAATATTTCCCTCTGCTCATAAGCTCGTGTGTCACAGCTCCCAGTGTCCAGCACAGAGAGCTCTTCCAGGGACAAACAAACTGGACAAGGATTTATCTGATAGAACTGAGGTTAACTTAATTCATGCTAGGTCATAGCTGATTGGGGTATTTACAAGTTCAGGAAAGCATGAAAGGATTTCAAAGCCTCATTAGTTAATACTGTTCTTCCAATTCCGGTCTCATAACAAATTTAGTGTAGCCAAATTAATATTGGAGCAGGGGAGAACAAAAACACAAAATAAATGCTGTGCAAAGCTACTATAGTTCTGACCGTCTGAGATGCTACACATTTATTCATTGTCTTCAGATATTTGAAACCTGATCATGAGAATGTCTTAAAAGGCTTATTAGTTTGGGCGGTTGACTCAGGTGAGGACAGTGATTCACATCCTTGTAATTATCTTCTGCAGACAAGACTATGCAAGCTTAGCTGTATACTTCTGAATGAATTAAAGACTGGTACTAAATGCGTGTTTATTTAAAAATAGTGCTTCCTTTGGTGGTGAAGAGAGTCGGTGAGATTTATTTCAGTTAACATTAGGCATTGACAGTGTAAGAAGTATCATAAATGATACTTCTTACAAGAATTCCCAGCAAATGCTGCTTTCACATCCCTGAAGTATTGCAGTTTACCTTACTCTTTAAATGGAATATACCTTCTGAATGTAAGAAGGGGCCTTAGATCTTGAGAATTTTTGTAGTCACTTTCCCTCTTCACACTCACATTAGCGCTCACACATACCTGTATACCTCATTCAGTCCCCCCTCACATTGGCTTTAAGATTTTGTAAATTATACTTAACCTTTTGTAAAGAAAAGACAGTAAATACTATTACAGTAGCAAAGACAATTGGACATTGCTCACAAAAACGTGCCAGTCCGATAGAAAACTTTAATAAAATAAAAAAAATATCAGGGAAAAACATTATCTTGTTCAGTCTAGGGTTTTCCCATCTTAAATAAAGATGTTTCCATACAAACAACTAGATAAAGAGCATGCTAATGTTAACCTCCTCAGGAAGTTAAGTTTGAAACTAAAAGAAGAAACAAAACAGCGTTTAGCTGGAGAAACCTAGGAAAAAAGGGAACTGCTCCTATGTGCATGTTTATAAGTCCTTATGAGACTTTTTCACATCTGGAAATGTGTCAGTCACCTTATGGTCCTGTATGACCACACAGTGGAAATAAGAGAAGAAAGAGACACCTTTATACTGAACACTCTTACCTACTATTTAAGCATCTGCTGTAGGATGAGATTAATTCCAGTCTCATGGTTACACTTTTACTGTTGAAAAAAAAGCTGGGTACTGATGCTAAGTGACATCAAGTAATCCATACTGACACTTTTTACGGTTCACTCCTTACACGACTGTTTGTGTAGGAGAGAGCTACAGGAAGGAGTTCAAACCAAAGACAACAAAAAAAAGACAAGTTACAATTTTAGGGCTGATTAATACTCAAGTCTTTCTCCTTGAACTTCTTTAATTCAGCTCTATAAAAATGTTCTCTAGGTGCCTGTTTCTCTCCACTGACTGTTACAAAAGGAGTGCAGGATACAGATATCCAGAAACAGGTATTTACATTGCATGCATTTAGTCAGGTGAGAGGAATTTCTGTTTTACACTGCTGCCACTTGTGTTATTGGCTCATGGAGGCACCAGGAATATTTCTACACTGAGTGCTATTTTCAGTGAGGTAGGGGATAGTCTTACTGTTTTCATTTCAAGATAAAAGGATGCCTGAGAGTAGATGGTTAATTGGCAACCCACTGTCTTTCAACAACTCCTTGAGGGAGTCTGACTTTTATATAATTGTCTCTTGAGTAATTCTAGGTCTAAAGAAATTAGCTGCTAATGAAACACTACCATTACTTCAAAAGAAGTCACAACAGTTGAGTGAGTATATGCCTTTACAAATGAGCAGAAATTGTCTCAAGGCTCTTTTAGAAAGGATGAATGAGAATAAAAATGTGTACTGATAGTACATTTAAAAGGTTGGGACTATATAAATAGTTTATAATGGATTAATCTTTCTTTGCATACTCATTTAATATTGTATTGGCTAGTACTGAGCAGTACCAACTGCTAAAAATTCTGCAAGGCACCATGTTAAAACTAGTAGTTTAATACAGTTGCATAGAAAAAAGTTGAATCTCTGATTGTATGTTTCTCCTTTTATTAATTAATGTTTCAAACTGGGAATTCAGTGAAACTGTAAATGTTTGTTTTTCAGCTTCCAGTGTATTTGCTTGGGAATTTGTTGGCAAGATTATTTCCCACATCAGAGTACCATGGATCACAGAAATTGGGCATTGACCAGTTGTGTAGATGATCTAACTGGCTTCTCTTGAATAGTTTTTGGCTGCATCGCTGTGAACTCTTCATCAGTGCAGGATAAGTATAGCAGAGTTCAGCTCTTACCTATACTTGCAGTTCAATCCAAGCTGGCAGTTCAGCCCACACAGCCACTCAGTCACTGGGATGGAGAGAGAATCAGAAGTGTAAAAGCGCAAAAACTTACGAGTTAAGATAAAGACAGTTTAATAGGTAAAGCAATACCCAACACATCCTCATTAACTACTCATGGCCCTTTGAGCTCAGGTTGGGTTATTATTGCATTTGTACTGCTGTGATGCTCATCTTCCATTGGTTCGGGTGGTTCCTGCTATAGTACTTCCTATAACATGCAACTCAGATCCTGGGTTACAACAATTTAAAGGCATGTCCATTACAGTCTCCACCTCTGACCCCTTTGGACCAGACCATAGGGTTCAACATTGCAATGAACTCCTCCCGTTGCTTCTGCTCTAGCATGACCTTATCCATAGGCCACAACCTCTTAGGAGTGAACCTGCTCCAGTGTGGCCTTATCCAAGGACCACAGTCTCTTTAGGGGTGTACCTGTGTGTCTGTTGCTCTTACCAAAATGGTCACAGGCACAACAGAGTAAAATGAGAAAGAGTACCACAAACAACAAATGCAAAAAGCATTAACAAGCACTAGATTCTCATCACACAGTAAGGCAAGCAAGCCCTGTGGCAAATTCAGGAGCCTGCTAGTTAGTAGCTAAACAGCTATGATAGCTATAAATTCCAATCATCAAGTCTGTTGTTATCTTGAGCCTTTTGAGTTTCATGTTGAGCACCAAAAAGGACTGCTGTGGTTTAACCCTGGTAGGCAGCTGAGCTCCACACAGTTACCTGTCCAGAATTTGTTTCCTTCCGCATAAGAGAGACTTGCATCACAGAGCTGGCTATTCCATCCTACTGTGCACTTATACTCAAGGGTAGTGGTCTGCTGAAAATCTCTGACAAAGTTGTTATTTTTCTGTGCCGCCTGACCAATACATGGGTAAGTGCTAGCAACAGCTTACTAGAGGATATGGCTTTTTGAGCCTGGAGTTTGTGTTTCCCAAGAATGGAGTAGTCTTGTCATGACCGTTTAACCTGTTTTGGAAATGGTAGTCAAAATATGTGCTTAGCACTGAATTTTGCTTCCGTTTGCAAGGGGAAAATGCCTTTATGTTGAGCCCATTCTGAGTTTTAATATTCTCTCAGTTTTCCTCCTAGCATTTCTGAAAACTGACAAAACAGTATTCTGGGACTTTTATTTATTCGAAATATTTAAAGAAGTCCTTAAATCATTTTGAACTGAAAAGAAACATTGTAGGAAATAAGATGGCGTGATTTGTCAAGCTGAATGACATATGAAACAATAAATTACACCCTAGCTCCAGGGAACTTACGTAGGAGGGGTTTTTTTCAATGAAGACGGTTTTGGAACAGCTGTGAACAAATATCTTGTCTTAGCAGCTCATTTTTCTGAAAAGAAGAGAAAGTAAAGAAGGAATAGTTTGATCTTTCGTACAGCAGAGCAATATAATAGAAAATAATATGACTGGTTTGGAAAGATCAGGAATAAAACAGAGAAAAGAGGTGAGCTATTGGAAACCAAAGGCATTTTTCTAAAAAGAAACCAAAAAAATCTGTACAGACAAGACAGAGAACCTTCCAAATAATCTTTATTCATTATTCAATTATTCAATTCTAAGAAACTGAGAGAAGTTGTAGAATTTGGAACAGATTCTGACTGTTGAACATAGATGTTATAAATCATGAGAAGTTAGTAGCTAACCCTAGTAAGAAAAATATCCTAAACTGCCTTGACAAAAAATGGAGAATGATCAGAGAATGGACTTCACCAGCCTGAATCCTCTTTGGAGGCACCTACCTTTTCCAATCCACTGTAGTGGGAAAATAGATGCCTCTAGAAGCTATCACTTGGCTGTAAAGACACCAGTACTAGCATCCAGCATATACTAAGTCCTCCCATAGTTTAATAAACAGCAATGAATAACAATCACTCTTGTCAAATTTATCCAACAATACAATGAAATCCTCAGTTTCAGATTACTTTGGCTATTTTTTAAAGTAAAATAAACATAAACTACCAAATGGCAGTGTCAAAAAAACCTTAAGATACTGCAGTGGAGAGAGAGAGAGAGACAAAATTTTATTAAGAAAATGCAATTGCTTTTATTCAAACATCAAGAATCAAAATTACTATATTAAAATTGAATGTTTGAGCAAATAGCTACAGCTGTCCCTCAAAATTTTAAAATTATGTTGAGTCACTTACAACAGTATTTGTCTTGCCTAAATTTACACATCTAGACACTATCTGTCTAATCTGATAATCACCATATCCTGCCTCCTTAATAAGTAGAGGAGACAGCATAGTAGAAATGGAAATGGAAATAGAAATAAGTACTTCATAGAGATCTACTCCTCCTGTATCATGATGCCTTTCAAGGTTTCTTGGAATGAAGTGCTCTCTGGGTACATCTATTTCACTCCATTAATTGCCTCCATGTCTCCAGACAATTATTTCAATTGCAAAACAGCTTTAAAAAAAAACCCAAACCAAACAAACAAACAAAACCACCACAGACACACACGCACAAAAAAACAAAACCAAAAAACCCCAAAAAAACCACCAAAACCACGGAAAAACCGCAACACGCCACAAAACCAAACAAATAAAACCCCACCCCCCGCTCCACCCCACCCCCCTTACACACAAAAAAGATAAGGTGAAGTCTGCCAATCCTGACTGTAATGGGGCTTGACGTGCAGGTTAAACTTCAATGTAGTTTTAAATCTTTCTTGTGCTGATCTCAGGTCAGATTATGAATTGTAAACCTTAGCCAGTGGTGGCAGAATACCAGTAAACTCCTTTAACAAAAATAATGATAGGTATTATAAGAGTGCCTCATACATATCTCCCCCATCGTATTGTGGTTTGTTTTCTTCCCCTGCAGCTGAAAAATAAAGGTGGACTAATTTTCTTTTTCTTCAAAAAGAGAAACTGTTTTCAAGCAAGAGCAATATTTTGGTTTATAAGTTACTGAGAATCGTTTAAACTTATCAGATCACATACTACCCCTGCCAATCATATCTCCTTGGGACAGCGACTGTTAAATGAAAACCACACTCCACTGAAAACACACTCAGAAAAAAAAAAGTTCAGAAAATTACCCATATCCTGCTGCTTTCTAAGATTTCCTTGATCCCTTGGTCATTATCTAACTCACGTGAAGACTCAAAGTGATGTACTTGTACTTACCCTAATTGATCTTGAATCATTCACCAGAAAGAAAAACAACTGAACTTCACCTACCTATTGCTTGAATATTCATGTCTGAAGAAAATTTTTTTACATTTATCTACACAGTAGGCACGGTTTGACAGTAAGCTGCAAATGCCAGTGATTCAACAACCTGTATAATGATAGCATTCTTATTTTCAGTTGAAATAAGAAGTGCTTTCTAACCAGAATCTAGGCAATATTTGTGGTACATGACATAAATGGCAATCTTTTTCATATACTTCAGTCATACACTTTCCCTAACTTCTAGCAGCACTTTTTAAAAAAATAAAAACAGAAACAGCTCAGCTTTCCCTGGGAGAGAAGCCTTTTTCCCATTTGAATAGTAATAGGAGATGCTGTAAATTTTTTGTTGAATATTTGATTGCTTTTCTTTGCCTTTTGAAATTGTGAGGTTTATTTGTTATTTATATACATCAATACATAACCATGTGCAGAATAAATTCTATTTGGATAGCAGTTCCTAGTAGTTTTGATCCATTACTCTATGCATTAACTGCATAGCCTCACATTAGTAATACAATAAAGCCGAAAAGACACCTTCCAAATCCATTTTACCCTCCAGTTTCTACAGACAACATCAAATTGTACAGTTCACATCAAGCATCCTCCACGATATGTCCAAATTTCTGATCATTTTATGGTAGTAAGAGATAGTGTAATTGGTTATGTTAAAATTGTTTTTGTAATTGGGACAGTGATGGACAGAATAATTCCTGAAGAAACATGTATTGATATAATTCACCATATGTCCTGGGTTCAGCTACAGCAGTCAGACTTGTTGCGCTTGATCTCAGAGTTTCAGCATGTTGTACCTTACTTACAGCCACTATTTGCTGTTTTAGTGTTTATCAGCTGGGGGCTAAGGTTTCACTGTACTTCATGGCAATGACTTGTAATACAATAGACTCATTGATCATGAAACTGGTTTGTGCTTCCAGTGTGACCATCACCTCTATACTTTGGGAGGTATATAATGAAATATTTTAGCAATTGCATATCTTTTTTTTTCTCCTCGGGGGGTAAACTTACGAAGGAAGCATTCTCTTTCACCCCCCGTACCCCCACCAGCCTATTTGCAACAGCAGTTGAGAGTTCTGAAGATTTTAGATGGCCTTTGAATACCCTTGAAACCTGCCTGCTGATTGTGCTGGGGATCAGCATGTTGGCACATATACGGAGTGTGTTTTACCCACGGCCATCCCGTCGTAGGAACATCCTATTTCGTTTAATCTCAAAAATCCTGCAGTATCAGGTTCGAATCTGGTCTAGGATTAGACGACCATATAGGAGGACCACCAAGAGATTTTCCCTGAGGCTGGACAGTTATGAGTGGCAGGGTGTGTGGGATAGTATGGGCAAGTATCTAGGCCAGTGGGCCCCTCCAGTGCTTGGGAACTTCACCACTGAACAAGTGCAACATCCGGAAAAACTAGTAAAACACTTAAACGAGGTGTGCTGTAGTCCTGATTATACCAGAGAGGGACAAATCATGGCAACGTGCTGGGGCTTGGCCTACGCCTACAGAGCCCTGCTCAACACTATCCAGCATCTTCAAAGGGAAAAAAAGTCTCTGGATCTGATGGCAAAGCAACAGACAACACAGCTACGCCAACTACAAGCACAGCAGCTACTCAAACCCTGACCACAACAGACAACGCAGCTACTCCAAGTACACCAGCTACACCAACCCCAGTGACAAGCACAGTAGCTACTCAAACCCCGACAGCAACAGACAATGTGGCTACCCCAAGCACTGCAGCTACACCAACCCCAGTGACAAGCACAGTAGGTACTCAAACCCTGACAGCAACAGACAATGCAGCTGTTGGTGTTACTCAACTCCCAAGCACAACAGCTGCACCAATCCCGGCAACAGACACTGCAGCCACTCCAACCCTAGTGGCAGACACTGCAGCCACTCCAACCACAGTGACAAACACTGCAGCTAAACCAAATGGCCAGTTTGTGACAATGTCTGTTGCCCCTGTAAGCAAAAGCAAACGGGAGGCACAAAGAGCAACTCGTGAAGCGAAGAAAGATGAAGACCCAATGCCATTACTACACGGAACAGCATCTGAACAAGAGTTACTACTACGTGGATCAGAGGAAGAGGAAGCAGAAGAAGAGGTCACTTCTCGACCCCGGACCTCAACCGAGCTGCGGAATATGCGAAAAGATTTCACCCGTCTTCCAGGGGAGCACACTGTCACCTGGTTGCCCTGATGCTGGGACAATGGGGCCGACGGTCACGAACTAGAAGGTAAGGAAGCCAAGTAGTTGGGATCACTTGCTAGGGAAGGAGGAATTGACAAAGCGATTGCAAGAGAGAAGCAAGCCCTCAGCCTTTGGAGGCAGCTCCTGGCAGCTGTGAAGGAAGGGTTTCCCTACAAAGACGATATTACGAGTCGCTCAGCCAACTGGACCACGATAGAGGAAGGCGTTCAGTCCCTGAGGGAATCAGCCATTCTAGAGATGATCTATCGTAGGCCGGATGCCAGGAACACATCCGTAGATCCAGATGAAGTCGAATGTACACGACTCACGTGGCGGAAACTTACACGGAGTGCGCCATCATCATATGCCCACACATTGGCATCAATGACCTGGAATGACGGAGTATCACCAACAGTGGATTACCTGATTCATCAACTCCGAGAGTTCGAAGACAATCTCACCCCTTCCATCATTTCAGCTGTGGAAAAACTGTCCCAGGAGTTCAAACAATTGAGAGACGATTTATCCGATCTATCCAGCTCCCCACGCGTACCAACCCATGTCTCAGCTATTAACAGAAGGCGCCCTACTGCTCGAGAAAGAAAATATAGGAGGTACATGCCATGGGCCACTCTATGGTTTTACCTGCGGGATCACGGAGAAGACATGAGAAAGTGGGATGGAAAACATACCTCAGTTCTGGAGCAACGGGTGCGTGAACTGAAGAGGAGAACAATGGTCAAGGATGATCCTCCCAGGAAAGCTGCTGCTCCAGTCTCTGGCGAGCAGTTTCCCAGATGGAGTGAAAGAGCTGATTTTACTCCAGCTCCTGTGATAAGGAATACTAATCCCTTTCTACAAGACAGAAGTGGAGAATTTTATGGTCACTATTCGAAGGGCCCTGCCTCCAGCCAGGTGGAGGAGAGGGATAATCGGGTTTACTGGACTGTATGGATCAGATGGCCTGGCACATCAGTCCCACAGAAGTATAAGGCTCTAGCGGATACCGGTGCACAGTGTACCCTGATGCCATCAAGGTATCAAGGGGTGAAACCCATTTATAGTTCTGGAGTGACAGGAGGATCCCAACAGTTAACTGTACTGGAAGCTGAAATCAGCCTGACTGGGAGTAAGTGGCAAAAGCACCCCATTGTGACTGGTCCAGGGGCTCCATGCATCCTTGGCATAGACTATCTCAGGAGAGGGTACTTCAAAGACCCGAAAGGGTATAGATGGGCTTTTGGTATCGCTGCCTTGGAGACAGAGGAAATTAAGCAGCTGTCCACCTTGCCCGGTCTCTCAGGGGATCCTTCGGTTGTAGGGTTGTTGAAGGTCGAAGAACAACAAGTGCCAATTGCGACCACAACAGTGCACCGGCGGCAATATCGCACCAACCGAGACTCCTTGATTCCCATCCATAAGCTGATCCACAGACTGGAGAGCCAAGGAGTGATCAGCAGGACCCGCTCACCCTTTAATAGCCCCATATGGCCAGTGCAAAAGTCTAATGGCGAGTGGAGACTAACAGTAGACTATCGTGGCCTGAACGAAGGCACACCACCATTGAGTGCTGCCGTACCGGACATGCTAGAATTTCAATATGAACTGAAGCCAAAGGCAGCCAAGTGGTATGCCACAACTGATATTGCCAATGCATTTTTCTCAATCCCTTCGGCAGCAGAGTGCAGGCCATAGCTTGCTTTCACTTAGAGGGGCGTCCAGCACACTTGGAACCAACTGCCCCAGGGGTGGAAACGCAGCCCTACCATCTGCCATGGATTGATCCAGACTGCACTGGAACAGGGGCAAGCTCCAGAACACCTGCAATACATTGATGACATCATTGTGTGGGGTGATACAGCGGAAGAAGTTTTTAAGAAAGGAAGGAAGATAATCCAAATCCTGCTGAAAGCCGGTTTTGCCATAAAACGGAATAAGGTCAAGGGACCTGCACAGGAGATTCAATTTTGGGGAATAAAACTGCAAGATGGACATCGCCAGATCCCCACAGACGTGATCAACAAGATAACAGCAATGTCTCCACCAACTAACAAGAAAGAAACACAAGCTTTCTTAGGTGTTGTGGGGTTCTGGAGAATGCACATCCCAAATTACAGTCTGATTGTAAGCCCTCTCTATCATGTGACCCAGAAGAAGAATGATTTCAAATGGAGCCCTGAGCAACAACAAGCCTTTGAACAAATTAAACGAGAAATAGCTCATGCAGTAGCCCTTGGATCAGTCCGGGCCAGGCCAGATGTGAAAAAATGTGCTCTATAATGCAGCTGGGGAGAACGGTCCTACCTGGAGCCTCTGGCAGAGAGCTCCAGGGGAGACTCAGGGTCGACCCCTCGGCTTTTGGAGTCGGGGATATAAAGGATCCGAGACCAGCTATACTCCCACTGAAAAAGAGATACTGGCAGCCTATGAAGGGGTTCGAGCTGCTTCAGAAGTGATTGGAACTGAAGCGCAGCTCCTCCTGGCACCCCGGTTGCCTGTGCTGGGCTGGATGTTCAAAGGCAGGGTCTCCTCTACACATCATGCAACTGATGCTACATGGAGTAAGTGGTCCGCACTAATTAAACAACGAGCTCGAATAGGAAATCCCAGCTGTCCAGGAATTCTAGAAGTCATCCTAGACCGGTCAGAGGGCAAAGATTTTGGGATGTCACCAGAAGAGGAGGTGATGCATGCTGAAGAGGCCCCACCATATAATGAACTGTCAGAGAGTGAAAAGCAATATGCCTTGTTTACTGATGGGTCCGGCTGTATTGTGGGAAAGCATCGGAGATGGAAGGCAGCTGTGTGGAGTCCCCTGTGACAAGTTGCAGAAACTGCTGAAGGAGAGGGTGAATCGAGTCAGTTTGCAGAGGTGAAAGCCATCCAGCTGGCCTTGGACATTGCTGAACGAGAAAAATGGCCAGTACTTTATCTCTATACTGACTCATGGATGGTGGCAAATGCCCTGTGGGGGTGGTTGCAGCAATGGAAGCAGAGCAACTGGCAATGCAGAAGTAAACCCATCTGGGCTGCTGCATTGTGGCAAGATGTCACTGCTCGGGTGCAGAACCTGGTGGTGAAGGTACACGACGTAGATGTTCATGTACCCAAGGGTCGGGCCACTGAGGAACACCGGAACAACCAGCAAGTGGATAAAGCTGCTAAGATTGAAGTGGCTCAGATGGACTTAGATTGCCAACATAAGGGTGAATTATTTTTAGCCCAGTGGGCCCATGACACCTCAGGCCATCAAGGCAGAGATGCAACATATAGATGGGCTCGTGATCGAGGGGTGGACTTAACGATGGACACTATTGCCCAGGTTATTCACTAATGTGAAACATGTGCTGCAATTAAGCAAGCCAAACGATTAAAGCCTCTCTGGTATTGAGGACAATGGCTGAAGTACAAGTATGGGGAGGCCTGGCAGATTGACTATATTACACTCCCACTGACCAGCCAAGGCAAGCACTATGTGCTTACCATGGTGGAAGCAACCACCGGATGGCTGGAACCATACACTGTGCCCCACGCCACTGCCCAGAACACTATCCTGGGCCTTGAGAAACAGGTTTTGTGGTGACACAGCACCCCAGAGAGAATTGAGTCAGACAATGGGACTCATTTCCGGAACAACCTTATAGACACTTGGGCCAAAGAGCATGGCATTGAGGGGGTATATCACATCCCCTACCATGCACCAGCCTCTGGGAAAATCGAACAGTACAATGGGCTGTTAAAAACTACACTGAGAGCAATGGGTGGTGGGACTTTCAAACACTGGGATACACATTTACCAAAAGCCACCTGGTTGGTCAACACTAGGGGATCTGCCAACAGGGCTGGCCCAGCCCAATTAGAACTTTTACATACTGTAGAGGGGGATAAAGTTCCTGTGGTGCACATAAAGAATTTGTTGGGGAAGACGGTCTGGGTTATTCCTGCTTCAGGTGAAGGCAAACCCACTCGTGGGGTTGCTTTTGCTCAGGGACCTGGATATACTTGGTGGATAATGCGGGAAGATGGGGAAGTCCGATGTGTACCTCAAGGGGATTTAATTTTGGGGGAAAACAGCCAATGATCTCAATTGTATGCTGTTGCCTGCTCTATAACACTCTTATAGCCCACCAGCTAGATATCTTCAGGTTGCCAGCAACTGACCCTGACTTCCCTCCGATTATCACCTCAACAAAGAATGAATTTTGAGGAAACCAGACCAGCTCAGCAGTGACCAGACAAGTTTGGCGGTGTCATCAGCAGGCAACAACCCAACACTACACACCGTCCTTCCTGCCCTGAAAGACTATTACAAGAGATGGAGCCTGACATCATGGATTGGATGAATTCAGCAATTTTATAGGGATTGGTCCATGGGCTAGGGAATGATATCTTTCTCTTTGTGTGTGGGTGTGGGTGTATGAATATGTGTATACATGGGACAGGGGCGATGGTGTGTTGAGAGATGTGGGATCTGAGCATGACGTGAATGGTATGGAATAAGGGGTGGATACTGTCCTGGGTTCAGCTATAGCAGTCACTTTTCTCCTTCTTAGTAGCTGGTGCAGTGCTGTGGTTTTTAACTTTCAGCCTGG
Organism: Strigops habroptila; assembly: GCF_004027225.2. Lineage (NCBI taxonomy): Eukaryota > Metazoa > Chordata > Aves > Psittaciformes > Psittacidae > Strigops > Strigops habroptila. Next base: position 87,869,352 of record NC_044278.2, read on the forward strand.
GAACAACGCTGATAACACCGATGTTTTCAGTTGTTGCTAAGTAATGTTTACTCCGAGCAAGGACTTTCTCAGTCTCATGCTTTGCCAGGGAGGAGGGGAAACCAGGAGGAAGCAGAGACAGGACACCTGGCCCAAACTAGCCAAAGGGGTATTCCATACCACAGCACGTCATGCCCAGTATATAAACAGGGGGGAGTTACCCGGAAGGCCAGATCACTGCTCAGGTCGGGCTGGGTATCGGTCGGTGGGTGGTGAGCAATTGTATCCTCTCCCCTTGTTATTTCACTATCATTGGTGGTAGCAGTAGTGGTTTTGTATTATACCTTAGTTGCGGGACTGCTCTTATTTCAACCCGTGGGAGTTACATTCTTCCGATTCTCCTCCCCATCCCTCCATGAGTGGGGGGAGGAAGAAAGAGGGGAGTGAGCAAGCGGCTGCGTGGTTCCGAGTTACCGGCTGGGCTCAAACCACGACACCATAGAAATAGCAATGATGGCAAAGATCGGGCACTGATGGACAGAGACGATATTAAATTCAGATGGTTTACTTGAATATGAAGTCTTAATCCTCTGCCCAAACTTGGAGAATTGAGAATATCTACTGCAAACCTGAGCAGGAAGTTCACGGGAGAATGGAAGCAAGTATGCTGAGAAATTTAGAATACGTTTCACCTGACCTAATGCAAACGTCTACTTTAGACAATTTTCAACTTGAAAGTCCTTGTTTCTCTCCACCAGCTATACAAGGAGTACAATTAACTAGCTTAATAGTAGGTATTTATATTGTAGACATCCAAAGTGGGTGGAATCAACCCGACCTCAGGCATCCAAGTAACATACTAGTCAGGGCATTTAAAGAAGAACTTGAATTCTCAGACTACGAATATATAAATGGATTAGTAGAAACCCTCACTTACAGTGACTTTTTCACTATTGCAGGAGTCAGATCATCTCCAAATCACTGTAGAATGATTCCATAATATGAGCTGCACCGCAGTATTTTACAAAGCAGGCAGCTGCTTTCCTAAAGATCTCAAAGTCTGTATGGTGCCTTTATATGATAAAATTTTGGTTGTTTAAGAAAAGTTCTTCATTTGCATAAAAAACAATTCTCAGACTTTTGTAGCTGGTTTAAGAATTATTGTATAAATGTAAACAATTAAGTAATGTTTCCATTGATAAAGATTACCACTGATGATCACATTAGAGTTTACATGCAATTTTGCTGTTGACTATAACTTCTCTGAACATTTTGCTTTTGTATTTCTTTGAAATTAATCTTCTCTGGAGGCATGCATATACACATGTATGTGTATATGGGTATACCATATTATTTATCTGATTTATGTGCACACATATATATGCATGCTAGTTGCACTTCTTCCCAACTGAACAACCACTTTAGTTGTTTCAAAAATTAGGAAAAACAAATCCTACCCACTGTCTAAGTTATCAAGAAAACATCTGCATTTCCTAGATGAGACAACATTTTTTTTTCCACTTAGAAATGAATAACTACGTGCAGACACATTATGAACATATTGTACACATATCAAATCTCTTAGAGGTTTATAAATAGCATTAGCACTAAGAAATTGTTTTGTGATTCTGAAAATAAGAGGCAGTGTGGAAAAGAACCTGTAAAAAGTGTCAATAACATGGTCAGTAAATCAAAGAGCAAACATTGGAAGTGATAAATGCCTGTAGCACCGGAAAATAAGCATTAATGGAAAAGATCTACAACTGAAACACTTTCTCCCACAGTGGTTTGTAGATTACTGGTCTTTTCTACTGATGTTTCTGATATTTCTCTGCTGTTCAACAAAGACTGAAACTTTTGTTTGCAAATCCCCTTAGATACTATCTCTACTATTTGAAAGGTACCGTTCAAATCAAAGTGCCTTCAGAAACATATTATGCAACATTTTCAAGCATACTGGGTTTTTTTTACTCTGGACAAAACTCTCTTGGAAAGGACATAAGAACACTAATCTTGTAGATCTGTTACCCTAACAAATGCTGAGGATATGTCAGGAGAGTAATAATGAGCAGTTCTGTTCTGTAAGGTAGATGCTGGTCCTAACAGCTAGTAATATAGCATAGATTAGGACTGGTGACGGGAGAAACTATTTTACGCAACCTTAGCTTATCTATCTATCTATCTATCTGTCTGTCTACCTACCTACCTACCTACCTATCTATCTCCTGGTTTTCAGTTTGGCTTCAGCTACTAAGAGCAGTAAACTCTGTTTTTTCTGAAAGTCATAACCAGAAGAGTCCGTCTTAACTTAATTATTGAGGTGCCTAGGTGATGTGACTCCTATCATCAGTCTGGAAGTTTCTTTCCATGAATTATGGTGAACTGTTCAAATAAAAGGAACATAATGCATGACAGTTCCAGATAATAAAGTAGATATATTTATTTACATAAGATGGCTACAAACGATTGCTTATGAACAAAAGACAGAGCAGCTGTTATTCATGTTAATTGTTAACATTATTCTGAACAACAAATATATTTGACTAAATCATAACAGTTTTCTGGAGAAATCATTTATGTGAGAATAGGTGATGTTTCCTTCACAGTAGTATTTCAGTATCATTTCTCATAGCTGTACCACAAAAGCACAAGGACTTCTATTTTTTTTTCTTTATGGTGATCTTGTAAATGTCAGATTTCTTTTCAAAAAAACATGGGAATAGGTATCAAGAGAATTCAGATAATATAGGTTTTGGGCATATATTATTTTCTAAATAAAAAAAAAGGCAAAAAAAAAAAAAAAGAAAAAAAAGACCAACCACCCTGTAAATACAAAATCACTTTTACTATAATTTTCAATTGATTTTATCATTCATCTGGAAAGGATTTCACTTTACTTTGCAGTTTCAATATGATGTTATTGTTATGTAGGTCTTAGGTATCATTGAAAACTCATGAAAGTCAACAGGATTGACCCTGTTGACCCTGCATATAATCATAGAATCAGGTAGGTTGGAGAAGACCTTTTAGATCATCAAGTACAACCATTACCCAAGGACTGCTAAGACCACCACTAACCCATATGACTGAGGGCCTCATGTACATGGTCTTTGAACACTTCCAGGGACAGTAATTCCACCACTTTCCTGGGAAGCCTGTTCCAATACCTGATTACCCTCTCTGTGAAGATTTTTATCCCTAATATCCAGCCTAAACCTCCCCTGGTGCAGCTGGAGGTTGTTACCTCTTGTCCTATCACTTGTTACTTGGAAGAAGAGACCAATCCCCACCTCACTACAACCTCCTTTCAGGTGGCTGTAGAGAGCGGTAAGGTACCCCTGAGCCTTCTCTTCTCCAGACTAAACAACCCCAGGTCCCTCAGCTGCTCCTCATAACGACTTGTGTTCCAGATCCTTCACCAGCTTCGTTGCCGTCCTCTGGACCCACTTCAGTACCTCAATGTCTTTCTTGTAGTGAGGGGCCCAGAACTGAACACAGGATTCAAGGTACAGCCTCACCAGTGCTGTGTGCAAGGGGATGATCACTTTCCTGGCCCTTTCCTGCAATTTGTTTAATACCAGTTTAATTTAGGGGACAGTCCGTGGAATCAATGTGCTGTGCAATAACTAGCTGACTGCACGATCTAATTAACACTTCCTTCCTTCTATTTTTTTGCCTTGGTCACTCTTACCATTTCCACCTACTGCAGATAAACTATAACTCTGCAGAGCAGGAACTGTGACATCCTTAGTGTTCATGATTCACCTATTAAAGACAGCTAAGAAATCTTGCAGGATTTCTTTTTCTTTAACCATTGAACTACAAATAAAAACATACATTATTAACTCACATTGATTTTTAGTAGAGGTAACTAAAGAAAGCCCATATAAATATCAAATCAAAATAATCATGCATGAGAAAGAATCAGCAAGGAAAAAAAAAAAAAGACGTTAATTCATATTTGATCGTCTCTACCTTTAAAATACAGAATCTTCTAAGCAGCCAGAATAGGTGCTATAGATACAGTATAAAGCTCTGGGCATTTTTCCGTTTCTGTGGCAAATGATGCATTTGTTCCTACTATGTTTAGTCCATCAAATAATTTATATCAGAAGAAACCAAATATAAGTACCCCACTAATGGAAGAGACCAGTTAATTGATTGATAACCAAATGGGAAGGCAAAAAACATTAAATATTATAGTTTAAAATGTTCCAATGTGCTTTTTTATAGAAAAAGTAATTGCATGGATGTTAAATATTCATGCTGCAAAGTAGTTCTGAAAAATTGCCCACGTTAAATTTGTCCCCCATCAACTTTCTATTTTTTAACATTACAACACAATCCAAGAAATATTTGGGTTTGACTTGTTCTTTTGATATTAATGCAGGCTATAAGAAAACCATCTCAAATAAAAAAATGTCTCAAAGCATAATCAAGTTTATTTTTCAGTCTTGCTACAAGATGACCACTCTATTGAGGCTGTGGTGACCTCGCTCTGACTATTCAATGAGTCTGTAATGCTTCACAGTGAAGCTTTTTGCTTTATGCTAATCAGCATTCATTATTTTCAATCAAAAACATGTGCTTTTATCATTTCACAAACATTTGATTGTGACAGCTAATTCAATGCTAGCTTTGTTTTCCATTTTAAAGAAGAAGTGTAAACTAATTGAATCACAGTTACTGTGATGACATAAATTTACTACTAATTATATAGACAATTATCCTATTGCAATGGTAAGGGATCCTTGTAGGTCATAGTTTTAAGGGAGTTTATACCCTGGCATAGAAATACAACGTAGCTCTGTTAACCTACAAACTAGTATATTTAAAGTAAGCTGTATCCTCAGTAAGCAGTCATGCTAATCTCGAACTTCTTGTAGTTTTTAAAACAAAAGTGCTTATTCATCATATGAATTGCATCATTATCCTTTAGGAATATGAAAAAGCTTTTATTAAATAATTTCCATATTTGATTTAAATAAATCATTAGGCTTTAAAGAAATATTAGACATGCACTTTGGATTTTACTATTTCGGCATTTAAAATATTTCTTTGCTGGGTACAGTTTGTATATGAGATTCTATTTCCATTATAGATTTTTTTTTTCCCTGTATTTTTATTTCATTTAGAACACTAAATCTTAGGCAGGAAATGTCATTTTCTGTTGTCTTTATCTTCTTCACTGTTAGTGGATGATGTCAGAAAGTTTTTGAAATGTTCAACATTAACACAATCTCTATTATGTTCCTGTGGGATAATTACTGAATATGATTTAGAAATTAAACTTATATTTTAAAATGTAGCATTGCTCACATATAAAGGAAAAACGGACTTTCAGGGTAAGCTGCAGCTGCATGTGGTATGCCAGGAATTTACTCCACAGCAGTTCCCGTGGCAACATTGCTTGACGGAGGATGGAGCAGAGTGGAGATTCTGCGGCCAAACTCTGTCCCAACACCAGCAGAGATGGGAACTAGGTGGTACTTAAAACCGATAAGCTGCATACTTGCTGCCCTGAGCCAACGGCCTGTCATCTTTTGACAAAATGCTGTCCTTTGTGTGAACTTTGCTTCATTCTAATGCATTTTAATACAAAAACACACCTCCACCTCCAATGCTACCCACCTCCAAAGTGAGACCACCCCTCTTTGAGCATGCTCTTTGAATTTTTTGTGGCATATACCTTTAAAAGCGAAATGAGGAAAATTTACACCAATAACCATAAAGGTATGTATGACTAGAGTCACTCAAGCTCCACCTTGAAAGCGAAAAATACTATAAAAATGACCCAAAAAGTGGGGGGCTTTAGGGAAGACATCATCGTGGACGAGCCGAGGAAAACCCCATCAGCAGACTACTCTCGACTCCTGGGACCGGTCGATGGGCTGGACCTTTCTTCCCCCCCATAGGGACGCCTTTGGGTAAGACTTGCGCTGTATCCAGTGCTTCCCCGGGAAAATTAGGAATCTCTATATAGAGTTACTTTTTACTTTTATACTTTAAAGCCAGGCTGTATTATTCATAACTTTGTCGTGCGGTTGTATACTTTATTATTTGCACGTGCTTTTGCAGACAGTGTATTTATCACTGGCAATCCACAAGAACCTGTATCTGTTGCTTTAATAAACTGCACTGTTTAAGTAGCTAATCGTAAATCTCTCACTGAACGCGACCAGCTCCCTCAGTGTGGCCGTGCTAGTTCGTGAGCACGATTAGACTGAAGGTGCAGTGCACTATTAGTACATCCGGAATCGTGATTATTCAACATATTGAATGCGACCGGACTGATAGCGGCAAATTGGGCATCACTCAGAATCTAAGCCTAGCCACACCCAGCCCCTCTAATATCTGAGGATCAGCTGGAAAGCAAGGGGGCTTATTTTCTGCCAAATTATTTTACCCTTTTTCACGCAACAGTTCCTCTTCATCTTTTTGTCTTTATGAGAATGTAGTGATGCCTATGAGGCATTTTAAATTTCAAGGTTGTCTGTCAGTTACTTCAAAAGTGACCAGTTAGCTATTCAAAGACTACCTTCTGTTTCTTTGGATTTGAAGTCTACAAACCCTTCTTTCTAGTGTTTCACAAAGATACTAACATGGGTGAAAATCAGTTAAATAAACAATATAGCTTATTCCAAACACCGGAATAAACTGTAGGTGGGTATATCTTACAGACCAAGGAAATTCCCTCTTTCCCTATGCAGTGCTTGTGTAGTCAGTGTCACATCCACATCTGTGTGCTTAGCTAAATAGAAATCAGGCAGTAAAGCTATGCACAGGTACAACCATTTGTTTTTATTCATGAATAATTCTATTATTGAAAGTGGTATATATAATTTGAAATAAAAAGCCCATTATTTTGAAAATGGCAGATTTTATATACATGTCTGTAGTCAGATATGCCAGACTAGCAGAAGCATGTCATCAAGCTAATGAGCTTTTCACTTTTGTTTTAAAAGCCTACAGAGACATGTGGGGACAATCCTTTGTAAATTATGATGAGCTGTTAAGTGAATACCTGAGTGACACTAAAATTCCAGTATCTTAGTAGTAAAATATTGCTGTGGCAGCACTGAAAGACGTACTTGCTCTCTAAAAAAAAACAGAATCTCCTTTGTTCTTTTAATACTTTCATGTAATGAATTGTTTGTTGTCCTAAGGAAAATAAATTAACAAGTAAAGGCACCTATTGAGACCCTTCAAAGTGCTTGTGTTTTGAGCTGTCCATAAACTGTTACTCACAAACCTTTCCTAAACTTCAGCAAATATTCAAGAATAAGTGGCAACTAGTAATTATCCTGTTTCATCAGTTCAAGTGTTTTCTCAATTCATTTGCTAAATACTACTGGCATTTCCTCCCAGCTTCATGTAATCTAGTATAGTTTCAATGTATCTGTGAAAATCTGTCTCCAACAAGATATCTCATGGCTCTAATGAATCAAATGTCTGTTTTCAACACGTCACTCCTAACAGCAGTGGAAAATTTGATCACCTTTTATTCATTGGCATATACATATTCCACAAGCAGTCTTATAAGACCTTTAATAATATTTAACTTGTACATATATTTTGCACTGATTTTTTTGTTTGTTTGTCTGTTTGTTTGTTTGTTTGTTTTCTTAGGAAGAAAAGACAGTGAAAGAATAAAGGAAGAATAGAGAAAAGCACAGGAAAGGGTTAATACATTGGTGCAGGAGTAATAGACCACATCACTTGCCCTGCTCAAAGTATTAAATGAAAGAAATTAAGAAAAGCACTGCTTAGCAAAGATATGGATTTATTTACGAAGTTCTATTGATTACAGTAAGGATTTTCATGAAAAAAACCTGCATTTTTTCCAGCTTCCCCAAATTTCTCTCAGCTAGTAGCTATCAAATGGAACAAAAAAATATTTCACCTGTAACTGTCCAGAAGATTTTATTCCATCATTTCAGTTGATGATTCATGCTTTAATGACCTCCATGCTAGCTGAATGGTATTCAGAACTAGCATTCCCATCTTGTCATAATTGAGTGAAATGGCTCTCTTCATCAGTGCTGTCTACGGAAAAAATTACAGGAATCTCCTACTCAGTTCTCTGCATTTGCAGAGAACCCTGACTCACATTCAAAGTTTTGCTACCATTCCCTAACAAGGTTCAGGAACATATAGCCTGTAAGGTTGCTTCCATGACAATAAACCTCCCAAATGTCTTTAGATTGCACTTACTCAATTTAATTTTCTACAGTCACAACGGCTATTATAGCAACGAGGAAGAAAGAAGATAGAAAAGGATCAAATAATCCACTGGCTATCTCACAATAAAGAAAAATCAAACTAGACCGTAAAGAAAAAAATAAAACTTGCAGGGGAATAAGAAGGAAGCACCAAGGAAATCATCAGTCAAAGAAACCTGAAGATCCTGTCAGAGGAAGAAATAGAGACTACTAGTAGCTTCCCTAGACAGTGCAAGGGTAGCGGCACTGGCCAAGGACAGATGCCTGCAGCCTGGAGACTTCTTCAAGCCTGAATATGTCAGTGGTAGTGGATTTTCTAACCGGATTGTATGAACATGATTGCTTCTATTTTAATTTGCTAACAGTTGATCTGGAAGGAAGGGGTTTAATTTTAAAAAGGTAAATTTGCGTAAATTAGGGTTATTGCTTAGAATATTGTGATAAGATTCCTGGTGGGTTTTTCAGGCCTTATACCCTCTCTCTGAGCTGTTTGTGTGTAGAGCAAAGAGTGGACAAAGTAAGGATCTGTAAATTAATTGGACCCTATAATTATAGAGCTGGCTTCTTTAATCTTTCCTCTACCACATGCCAAAAAGTATTTTCCCTGACTGGGCATGCCTGCATATCTGTGACACTGTCAGAATGCAATGTTCACAATTTAATCTGATTCGGTCTCCAGGAGTCCATGAAGCAAGGAGCAGCCTTCTTTGATCCTAGAAACAGTGGTTTGTAAAAATCTTCACAAAAGGTAGCCTTTCTGAAACCATGTTCTTGGTCTGGTTTTCCAGGAAACAATTGTCTATTGCATGATGCTTTCTTTGCATTGTCTGATGTTTGAACCTACTGCTTTTTTTGCCTTAAATTAAATGTGAGAAAGGGGAGACTACTCAAGTACAGGCAGGAAAAAACAGAACATCATGCATAGAAAAGGTAAAGGAGATGCAGAGGAGTCAACAACAGGAGTGAAATGAGAGCATTTAATCAGACTACAGGTATCTACCCAGCCTAGTCAAGTTAAAAAGCAACATTCAGGCAAACCATCAACTCATCCAAATGCAGTTCCTCAAGTGTAATGAATAATTTTATATTTGGCCTGTGAGAAGTGAGCTGCAGCTAAAGAGCAAGAAGTTCTTTTTGAGATCTGTGCAAATGCACCTTAGGTAACTGACTTAGGAAAGAGAAGTCCAGGTTTGAAAGTCATCTGCAGGCATTTATAGAAAGTATTGATCTGTTAGGTAAAATAAACTATTTCTAATGATCTTTTGTCAGCTCTGATGATGCTTTAGAATAATGTGAAAGATAGTAACATCACAACACTAAATGCACCTCTACTGGTCACTTATACCTATACGCTGATTATTAAAACATTTTGAGAAAAAAAGCCTAATATGAGGGGCATAGCTCCTTATGAGAAAGTCTATAAAATGCAGTTGCCTGGGGTACCTGAGGATTGCAGTCAAAAGACCCTTAGATCTCTTCCAATCCTGTCTTCTTGGGGAATCTCTTTGCTAGCACACAAAGGTCCCAAACCTATATAAGACCTGATATGTTCCCATTCCCCAGCCATGCTTCAGTTTCCCCAATCATATTTATTCTTTCCACTACCATATCTCAGATGGCCTAGTATATAGAAATAAAATAAGTAGATTTAATTTACATTAATTATAGTAATATAAAAATATACATATGTATATATGTATGCCTGCACATAACATTATCAACCATTCCTAAGCTGAGGAAGTGCTGGAAGACAGGCTCAGAATTCCCTGCAAAAACAAGGGAAATATTTGCCGATATTACTTTTATCAGCTTCACTGCTAAACCCATAGAAGTGGGTTTTTACTTCATCAACAATCACAAAATATATAACAGCTAAATGCGTATATGTGTGTATGTGAAAAGCACATGCCTGTACCTACTATACCATGTGCCATGTGAAGTGATTTAAATACTGTGGCAGTGCCCTTCCTCCTATCCGCCTCCCCCTCACCCCGCACCACAACCTGACCTTTATTGCCAGTAACTCTCATCAACGACCAGTAACAATTGTAACGGATATGTCTGGTCCTGGTGGCTGCAGCTGGCTCAACGTGCACTGGAGGAGACAGATAACAAAACAATAGCCAAGGGCTAATCTGAGCAACATGCTCCCCCTAACTGTAGCACTGGTCAAGGTCTGACTCAAGCCAGGTTTGGAAGAAACTAAGTTCTGTAGTCTGCATGCAAATATGACTATAAGTCAATCCTCTTTATAAATTGTGGACAGCCCAGGGCCTGTTGAGCTCTCCTGCATGGCAGCAGGCTGCATGACAGGATCTCCACTTGAATGAGGACACCTCTCAAGGTTACTCGTTGAGGCTGAGAGATTCCTTGTGGCAACAGATTCTCAGTGAGCTATTAATAGCATGCTAAACTTCAAAATCTTAGCTAAGTGATATAAAGTATTGATTGTGCACATACAATCCTTTAGACATAAGCTGTTGACCAAACCTAAGACTAATTCTGGATCTAGCCACACCTGAACTCTTCCACGAGAAGGAGTTTTGAAAGAAACAGCGCCCTTTCTGAAGCTCAAGACTCAACAGGAAAGTCTCCCTGACAGGTTTTTCTGACCCTGTCCTCTATGCAGTAAATACTCAAGCGTACCTTGCCATGAAATATTGTTAAACTGCTGTTGCATTTACTTTCAAACTTTGTTAATTCACTATTTTATATCAGTAAACATATTGCTACATCTCTCTTTGAGTAAAGTGCATCACTCCATCTTTGACAAATAATAATATATCCCCTTATTTAGAAACAAAAAATTTCTTTCTTTGCACTGGTATATATAAAATTGATATTGAAAGTCATGCAGAATTAACGATCTCTTCTAACAACTTACACGACAAATCCCATATGGTCCCTGCTTCTTTCCTTGCTGTGTTTTCCTCTTCCAAACATTGCTGCAACTGTCTTAGTGTTTGAATGTTTCAAAACATCTGATGCAAATATAAAATAGTACTCTCTTCCTTTGTCTGATTTTATATTAAAAGTTACCTCAGGAAAGCTGACAGAGAAAGAAAAATTCCTACTAGCTGATTCACAAGACTCAACTCTGTCCTGAAGAAACAGATGGCTCTAGTTCACTATTTGCATGTATGGTTAAATACACAAGTGCTCCTCATCTAACATTTTTCTAAATCTGGAAGAGATAATGCAGTTTCCCACGTAGCATAGAGGCCTGAAGTGGGCCTAGATACATTTACAAAAGGGTGAAAAAATGATGGCATAGAATCTACCTTCTACTTTCCTGCTTGAAAATATCTCAGGGATACATTTTGATGTAGAGTACACACAATGCAGCAATAAGGAATAAAATTTCTCTTTCAGGGTCATATATTATAAAACTGCCAAGTCACCAACTTATATACTAGTATGTCCGAGGTGACACTGGCCAAAAATACTTATCATTAGAGCCCAAAAGATACCTGGGCTCTTAACTAACACTTCAAAGGGAGTTAAGGGCCTTTATAATTGTAAGCATCTGGGCATTAATGACTTAGAGATTCGATTTTTAAAATAACTTAAGTAATTTGAAACCTAGGTTGAATCAAACTGTAACTAGTCAGAGGTTCCAAAGGGCCATAATTTTAAGCTACTAAAATATCTTGAATTGTGGCTGATTGGTTAGTGAGATTTCTAAGAGAATAAGAGGTATAAGAGAGTAAGAATTTACTGAAAGACCAATTTAATTTTCACTTCTGAAAATGGACATGTGATCATATATTAATGGAAGACTTTTGAAAATATTATCAACAATCTACTTATGAATTGTGGCTTGGAGCAATAGATGTCTGTTCTCTGCAGCTTTAAAATACTAATTCTTTATCCTTTATATCCATATACTCTATATTTTTCTTGAGCCATCAAAATGCTTTAAAATTCCTAAAGTGATGCTCACAGTTTTAAATGAAAAACGTATTGGATAGTAAAACGTACAGTGCTGTATAGGGAGCTGGTGAAATTTAATTATAGTTACTTGTAAAATCCTTTGCAATCTCAGGTAAGATTACAAAAAATTCTGTATTGCACGTGATGATGATATTGATGATGAGGATGACTATTGATTCTGGAAACTACTTCTATTTTCATATAAATTGCACTGTTTTCAAAGTCTGTTCAGTGGGCCTCAAATAGATTTTTCTCTGTTGTTTTCAGACAAATTTTGGGATGGAAGCTACATGTGATATAGTGCTCCAAACTCACTCAGTTACAGTTTGCTATAAAAGGTATGCATTCCTCAGTGAAGTCAGAGCCAAAATTAAATGTACAATTTTATTTAAACTGATAAAGACCAGAAAACAGGTGTTTTGATGCCCACAGTATTAATGCCATTTTTATGACAAGGCAACACCTGCTTTTCACTCCTACAAACAACTGAATCATTTAAATGTTTATTGCTCAGTATACCATTGAGACTTGTGTTGCAATCACTTCATCAATGACGTGCTACAGGGAACAGAGAAAGGAAGAATTCATTGTGACTCTACTAGCAAAAGTCAGTTAAATACAGATTAACATTCCCTCGATCACTGAGCGGGACAGCAAAGCAGAAAAGACAGAGTCAACTAGGTCAGAATATAGCCAGCATTAACTATGGGGAAAGCTAAGATTGTAGTGTTAGAACTATTACAATGGTACTGTGGATGCTCAGCTCAGCTTGTATTCCTTCTTTTACCAAGCCTGGGGTAACCATACCACTCATACTCATGCCTCAGCAAGGCGATAGAAAATGCTTATACCACTCATAAGTATGTCTGTGAGCTGAAATCTTTGCCTAAGCATGTTTAGGAGCTACTGATCTTCCAGAGCTGAAGAATGTCTCTGTATGTGCTACCAGAGGCACTTCCCGATGATTTTTTTCTACGAAACTCCTAAAATAACATTTCCATACCTTGTAACCACTCCATCATGGGTTTGGGAAGGCATATTGCATTTTTTCCACTCCCAAAAGATATGATCACTATTCCCAGTGTGTTACCATCCTTGTCTTGAAGCATTTAACTTAGTATTGTCTTTTCTGGTCAATTTTGGTTTAAGTACTAGCAGTTTAAGCCTTCATGCCTTTTTTTTTTTTCCTCCCAACTCGAAGTGTTAAATATTGTGAATCTTCACTTGGAAAATCAATGGGAACAAAAAAGGAATTCCGTGGGAAGTGGAAAAGGACAAATATAGATGAAAAAGATGTGAGGTAAAAAAGATTTCTGTTGAGAATTAAGATTAAAGAGCATATAGAGCTTGATGAAGGAAGTGCCCATTAGAGAACAGAACAAGGAATCAGTCATACCAAGAAAAATGTAAATCACTGTTGGATCAAAGCCTGACAGATTAGTTTTCACATACTTTTACACTGCTTTGCACATGAATTATCTGTGGTCTTACTGTAAGATCTGAAAAATGCTATATGGCAATAGCAAAAGTAGATGTGTATTAAAGAATCATAGCTTCTTGATAGCTCACAGGTACTTTAGATCTTAACTTTATTTCTCATGTATTTAATTACAAACATTGGTCCAGGTAGAATACAACTTTCTGGAAAAACAGAGGACAGGCTTATAAATCAAGAAAAGATTGAAACATTTGCCTTTGAAACTCTATAGATAAATGTGAAGTGAAGTATGCTCGGTTGACTGTGGTCCACACCCTCAAGGAAAAAGAGAAATTAAACATGGCTACAGAAAACAGCAGGACCTTCTGATAAAAAAGTTAGAGAAAGGGCTAAGACTGCAAAGAGATTCAGCTGTCACATTAGCTGGCTGTATCCAAAATGTGGATGCTCATCCTTCTCCTTCACTCAATTCCCTTCAACATTTACTTATATTTTGAAGCAGAGCAAGTGAAAATTGACAACAAGGTCCAGGAAGTCTGTTTCAAAGCAAGTGACATGCACCCGCTGATTGAAGTCTCACATATAAGCCTTGTTGGGATTTGAAAGCTCTCGCTCTCTGCCTCACTCTCCGTTGCTAGTGCATCTGGTCTGGTGCTCTACAAGGTCAGTCAGTACCTACAAATGAAAAACAGATGGAAGGAAAAGCTCCTTGTATCCAAGGATCACTGGTTTGAGTACTTGCCTGGAATGAAAGATATGTGCTTTAAATTTCTCCTCCTGCTGCTAGTAATTTGGGTACTGCTATACACATACCATACGGCAATAGGTATTCAGAGTAAGGCCAAGCTTTTTTATGGTCTAATCAAATGGTCATGGACTCAGACAGACTATTATCTATAATCTTGTGGCCTGGGCATTCAGCTGAGCAAATGAGAAGTTTATCATTACCTTTTCTACCTCATATTTTTCAGTTTCAGAATAATTTTTCCTCCTTTTTCCCCCATCTTTTTCTTTCTCTCCTTCATTATGCTATCCAGTGAGTGCCAGATTTCAGAAAATATATTACTATTAAACGTTATAAGCCACTATCTCAATTGCGTGAAGCAGGAAACCAGTGAAAAGGTATAATGGGATCCATCTTTCTCAAAGTTCTTTTCTGTTACATTACTAGATTTTTAAACTAGGTGGAGACAGAAGAAATAGACTTTGAAATAAACAGATTACTCCCATGTTTTGAAAGAAAAGGACAGAAAGGAGGCCAAGAAAGAGTGGCAGATTTTGTTAGAATCATAGAATCATAGAAGAGTAAGGGTTGGAAAGGACCTTAAGATCATCTAGTTCCAACCCCCCTGCCATGGGCAGGGACACCTTGCCCTAAACCATGTGGCCCAAGGCTCTGTCCAACCTGGCCTTGAACACCGCCAGGAATGGAGCATCCACAGCCTCCCTGGGCAACCCATTCCAGTGCTTCACCACCCTCACTGTAAAGAACTTCTTCTTTATATTTAATCTAAACTTCCCCTGTTGAAGTTTGAACCCATTACCCCTTGTCCTACCACTACAGTCCCTAAGGAAGAGTCCCTCCCCAGCATCCTTGTAGACCCCCTTCAGATACTGGAAGGCTGCTATGAGGTCTCCATGCAGCCTTCTCTTCTCCAGGCTGAACAGCCCCAACTCACTCAGCCTGTCTTCATATGGGAGGTACTCCAGCCCTCTTATCATCCTCGTGGCCCTCCTCTGGACTCGCTCCAACAGCTCCATGTCCTTTTTATGTTGAGGACACCAGAACTGTACACAGTACTCCAAGTGAGGTCTCACAAGAGCAGAGTAGAGGGGCAGGATCACCTCCTTTGAGCTGCTGGTCACGCTTCTTTTGATGCAGCCCAGGATACGGTTGGCTTTCTGGGCTGCAAGCGAACACTGCCGGCTCATGTTCAGCTTCTCATCAACCAACAACCCCAAGTCCTTCTCTCCAGGGCTGCTCTGAATCTCTTCTCTGCTCAACCTGTAGCTGTGCCTGGGATTGCCCCAATCCAGGCATAGGACCTTGCACTTGGCTTGGTTAAACTTCTAGCATGAAGATGCTGTAAACAGTGCAATACTATTAATTGCCTTTATGAAGATTAAAAAAGATGCATATTTATCTTTAACTTAGCAAGTTCTTAACCTTTTAGGTGCATTATACCCACTGCATAAATATTGTAAGAAAATCGATGTGCAATGCAGTAAAAAAGAATGGGGTGCTAGATGAGCCAAAACATCAGTAATTAGCCATGAGCTCACCATGTCATAGATAAAGTACATGGAGAACATTGTTAAACTCTTTGCAAGTCAGTAACATCACTTAAAATTGACTTATCTGTTGGAATTTCTGCTATGATGTACGAGTGCGACAGTGAATTTATTCATTTTGATGAACATGCAGAATAAAAAAAAAATTAATATAATCATGTTCAGATAAGGAATTACATATAATACTGTGGATATTAAATATTACCTGTTACCTTAATATGCTGAAAGAAACAAAACAGTGCACAGTCCTATCATATAAACAAAAGTCATACTTGGTAGCTTTTTTATAAATGAACCCCAAGATCAGGAATCATGTGATCAATTCCTGTAATCTTTTCCAAGCAAAATAAGGTGAACCCTGGAGGCACACAAAAAAATGTAAAAGTCTATTGCTTTATTCATGAATGAAACTGGATACTAACACATTTCTGAACCCTTTAACTTAGAGATGTTGTTTTAAGATGAACAGATCCACCACTCCAAGCTGTCAGAGCAAAGTGCGAGCAGTCAAACCATTTTTGAATTATTATCTCCAAAGCCATTTTTGTCTTGGACGTGCATAAATAAACACAGTAGTGTTGTGAAAAGTCATGAGCTTCCCCTGAAAGTCACAGTATTTTCCTACATACAACTCAAGGTTATCAGAAAAGTTTAATTTATTAGTGTATACATGTTGTACAAGTTTATCCACCAGAGCCCTTTGTTCCATGAAAAGAGGAATAGATTTCTCTCTTCTTGGTGTACAGCATGAGTGCATTACTTACGTATGTTGCTTATCTTCATACTTCTTTTCAAGAAACTTTATACATGAGGCTTTACATTATCTGGAAAATGAATTATGCATTTGACAATATAGCACATCCCTCAGTCTGCCTATTTGTAGTGTCTATTCTGCCTCTTCTGCCATCACATGCAGTGATCAAAAATAATCTTTTTTTTCAGAAGTTGCTTTATTCTTGGGTTTTTCCTATTATCTTTGAGAAGGAATTACTTTAACTTTCTCCCTAAGAAATACTGTTTACAGACACAACGAAGTTACATTTAAATCACCAAAGATTAACTGAAGCAGCAGGAGGCCAAGAAAAGGTGATACCTCTTCAGAAAGCAAGATAACAACTTGGGAAAGCTGAAGGTTTTTCAGGGTTTGGATTTGTTTTGGTTTTGTTTTTTTTTTTTAATATAAGTAGGAGTACCAAAGGTTAGAAATTAGTAATATAAAGATGTTTAGTGCCTGTCTCTCTCTGTTTGACTCCTGTGCCAGTTACAATGTTTATTTGATACTGATGATCCTTTTTTATGGAGGACATACTATTGAAGCTGGTTAGCTTCAGCCAACTCAGTACTACAGCAAGATACTGAGTTGGCTCTTTTCAGATCAGGTATTTTAACACTGTAGCAAATTTTTTGGCTCACCTGATGCCAAACCCCATTCTTTCTCAGGAATTCTTCTGAAGTCGTTTTCAGGCCAGACCACTTTGTGAACCAGCATAACATATTTACAGAGATGGCAGTCTGTTTAGTTGTGTGTAGCAAGTGAAATTAATTGGTCTCTTCTTACATCTAATGAGGGAAGTTTCTCTGCCTCTTTCCCAACATACGTAATTTCCATCTGTATATGCATCGGTCTGTGGAATAGCACATATGCTATCTTGAGTCAGCTTGGAACCATTCCACCTTCCACATCCCCAGTCTTCTTAAGAGGAAGTGAACTGAGTGCCTCCATCTGTACTGATAAATATAGAAGGACCAGGGAGCAATCCATGTCCTATCCCCCATCATGCAGCACCAAAGAGCATGCATTTATACTTTTTATTAATTAGCCCCAGCAACATCAGATTTATCTTTTTAGTTCCAGTAATCCAAAACAGAGTCAAGATGCTATGTCAGCAGTTAAGCTGTGCGTGTCACTAGGTGGTGCAATGCTAAAGTCACTCTCTAGTCTCACTGGGAAGCCAGTAAGACCCGGCTTTGAGAAAAAATACATAGCCATGTGAGGTACTGTATTGGGTTTTCATGCCAAGGTTTTGGTAGTTGGCAGGCTACAGGGGTGGCTTCTGTGAGAAGCTGCTAGAAGTTTCCCCTGTATCCAACAGAGCCAATGCCAGCTGGCTTCAATGTTGCTGGCCAAGACTGAGCCCATCAGCAATGGTGGTAGCACTGCTGGGGTAACACAGTTAAGAAGGGGGGAAAAAACTGCTGCACAACAGTGGAGAGAGAAGTGAGAATATGTGAGAGAAACAGCCCTGCAGACACCGCAGTCAGTGCAGAAGGAGGGGAGAAGATGCTCTAGGTGACGGAGCAGAGATTCCCCTGAAGCCCATGGCGCAGACCATGGTGAGGCAGGCCGTGCTCCTGCAGCCCATGGAAGTCCACAGTGGAGCAGATATCCACCTGCAGCCTGTGGAGGACCCCATGCTGGAGCAAGTGGGTGCCCAAAGGAGGCTGTGACCCTGTGGGAAACCCATGCTGGAGCAGACTCCTGGCAGGACCTATGGCTCCATGGAGAGAGGACCCCATGCTGGAGCAGGTTTGCTGCAGGACTTGTGACCCCATGGGAGACCCACGTGAGAGCAGCCTGTTCCTGAAGGACTGCACCCCGTGGAAGGGACACATGCTGGAGCAGTGTACAAAGGACTGTCTCCTATGGGAGGGATCCCATGCTGGAGCAGGGGAAGAGTATAAGGAGTCCTCCCCCTAAGGAAGAGGAGCAGCAGAGACAGTGTGTCATGAACAGACCACAACTGCCATTCACCATTCCCCTGCACCACTGGGAGCGAGGAGGTAGAGAATTTGGGAGTAAAGTTAAGCCCAGAAGAAGGGAGGGGTGGGGGGTAGGTGTCCAGTTGAAGGCATCCAGTCCAAAGTGGCTTTGGTGTGCACCCAGACAGGGTCAATCCACCACAGGTCTTGATTAAGAAATGCAATGATCAGGTGTCTGTCCAGACCACGTGTGAGGAGTATGTGTGTTACCAGTAGACAGTTAGAAAACTCTAGTGGAATCCAACCTGACAAGTGCACTGACAAGAGTATCATCTAAGTTCTGCATATAATCTGGAACCAGCAGAATGTAACTAAATAACAACATTGAAGACCTTGCTAAGTGCCACCTCAGGTATCCTTGTTAACTTCCTGCAAGGAAACACATTCTCTCGGTTTGAATAGATGGCTCAGAAGGAAATCCTGGAAGTACCTTCGTTGGCAAAGCCTCTAACATCACATCAACTTATAAAAGTGGAGTGGCAGCTCAAATAAAAAAAAAAAAAAAAAAAAAAGTTTCCTTTTCTTTGATCCCTCAGGGAAAGTTGAGGCCTCTTTGCTGTCAAAGGGTCTTTTGAGTCTTCGATGTTGGTGGTGGATAGTCATGACAATCTGTACCTTTAATCAAACAAGGCCAGATGTAAAATATATTTGGTGGATAAAACTGTTTTATATTTCTCTTGGGTGAGCTTTATGCACTTCACAAAGACCACGATAATTGTAAACAGCTCCCTGATCAACCAAAAAGCTGTTTAGAATTCTACTCTGGCACGAACTTCTCAAGCACTGTGAAGGGAGAACAAGCACCCATTCTAGGTTGGTAGGAACTCTTCATACTGTACACTTCTCTGTGTCTGGAAAAAACAGATGACATGATGTTTAGCTTTCTTTTTAAAATTACCTCAAGCTTGAAACTAGCTATGGGTACAAATTACTGCAGAAAAAAATTCTTGAACTCCTTTTATAAATTCCAAAAATATCCTCTGAAGAGTGCAAAGCCATTGATGCTACAAATTTCAGTGACCTGCAATAATTATTATTGTTTCCACCGACCCATAGTAAAAATTGATGTGGACTGGAACTAGCAACACTCAATAGCACATTTTCTGGTTTTCTTTAATGTTCCATTTTCCAAGATACACACACACACAAAATATCAGCCTATATCAGACAGTTCAGCTTTCAATCTGGTTACGCTTCTGATGACAATAAAACTATAATCATAAAACTAGAAGGTAATAAATGCAATATCAAATAACTAAATAAAAATCTTTAGATAATTGTGCAGAAAATCAATGATAATTTTATGGCTTTTGAAAAAAAATAATAAAAAAATCAATATTCATTATGCTATGATATGTGGAAACAACTGTGTTTACATTTATAAAAGCTAGTATCAGGTTGTGTAAAGCTGAAAAGTGAGAGACAAATGTTGCTGTTTCAGAAGGTCAAGCATGGCAATCCAAGTCTAAGGAGGAAAGTTGCTCACTAACAATTAGTAACATATATACCACATACATACCAGGCACATTTATATTTGAGGATTTTTATACATCCACAAAATGGTTTTAGGATAGAGATTTGTAGTTAACAAAGTACCAACCATTTCTTTCAGAGGTTGGTCTTTCTACTTTCACTCAGTACCAGAGTAGAGATAATCCTTACAGTTTCAGGCTTATCAGAATGAGACTTGAGTTAGTATTGGACAAGAAATGAAAAAACAAAAAAAACCCAGAAAAAGTTCTTTTCCATAGTTCACTTAGTAAGTAACTCTTCCCCTGTGCTGATCTTCCCATTGATGAATGTTTTTAAGACTTAAAGAAAATACTTTTAATCATATGAAAGATTCATTCAAGAAAAGTATTTTAATGTCCCCGACTGTAAGTCAAAAAACACCTTCAAAAATATGCAGAAAATACAACAGGCAGCAACAGGGAGATTTTTTTTTTCTGTCTTCGTAGCACGATGCGCACAATTCAAATGAGAATGTACTCTGTTTCTGTTATTTTAGGGTTCCTTGAATTGTAACTTTTGCTCTGCTGCAAGATCTCAGTCAATTTACTTACAATACGTGTTCTATACAGAGAAGTACTATTTATGCATATATCAATTTTTGAAAAGATGTACGAGAAAAGCAATCTACCATGTAAAAGTGATTCCAACTAGCAGTTCTATGCTCTTGTTCATTGGCTTGACAATTGAAATAGAGCTCTTTATATCCCTAAGGAATAAGAAAACACTAATAAACATCTTCGTTGTTATGCTGTTAACACTGCCATATTAGATGGTACATTACTAAAATAAAGTTTGAAAGAGAAATTTACATTAATTGCTATTTCATTTATAATCCCATATTACCCCGAATAAGAAGAAAAAGGTTTTACCCTTGTGTAGAGGCTGCTCATTTTTCCATGAATTATGCATTTCAATTTTTTTAACAACAAAAAATGAAAATTGGTTTTTCCCTGAAGAAGTTCACTATACGAAGAAGTAAAACACTAGATAATTTTATTCTACCCTGTAGGAAATGCCTTTTGACTTTTATTAAACTGCTTGCTGAGTTTCTGATTTCTTGAATTAAATGGTTCTTATGTGGAGCCCTAGAGATGTGCAGTACTGGGAAGAGGGAAGAAGTTAAACTCTAAACTTGACTTTTCAATGCTGCTTAAAAAACATCTCCAATTTGTCAAATGAAAGTGCTATCTTATTGAGGGTAAAAATTTCAAACATCATCTTCCTACAAGTTAAGTTATTTTCTTAATTTAACTGAGTTAAAATGTATATGTATGAATAAAAAGTGGTGTCTGGTGAATAAAGCTAGTAATTCTAAAAAAATCATGTATATAATGAATTTTGACTTCCTGAAACTATGTTAGGGATAGATCACTGTTTGGGGGTTTTTTCCTATCAGATACAGATTGTCTAAAATTATTATGAAGTAACATCTGTATACATTTCATTATTGGTAATTTGTGAGAAGTGTGCTGCTAGCATCCAATCTTAGGTCCAATCAGTCTTAAAGTATATTGCTAATTATTCTAAGAGTAAGGTTTAAAGTCACATCTACAAAGTAACTATTGTGGCTACACATTCAGCATTCTCTCTATAATCTACCTTTAAACAGATAAAATTTAAACATCTGTATGTGAGCTACTCACTCTAGCTGGCATTTTTAGTTGGGAGGTGTCCTGGGTTCAGCTATAGCAGTCATTTTTCTCCTTCTTAGTAGCTGGTGCAGTGCTGTGTTTTTAACTTTCAGCCTGGGAACAGTGCTGATAACACTGACATTTTTAGTTGTTGCTAAGTAATGTTTATTCCAACCAAGGACTTTCTCAGTCTCATGCTTTGCCAGGGAGGAGGGGAAGCCGGGAGGAAGCAGAGACAGGACACCTGACCCAAACTAGCCAAAGGGGTATTCCATACCACAGCACGTCATGCCCAGTATATAAACCGGGGGGAGTTACCCGGAAGGCCCAGATCACTGCTCGGGTCGGGCTGGGTATCGGTCGGCGGGTGGTGAGCAATTGTATCCTCTCCCCTTGTTATTTCACTAATCATTATTATCATTAGTGGTAGCAGTAGTGGTTTTGTATTATACCTTAGTTGCGGGACTGCTCTTATCTCAACCCGTGGGAGTTACATTCTTCCAATTCTCCTCCCCATCCCTCCAGGAGCAGGGGGAGGAAGAAGGGGGGGACTGAGCGAGCAGCTGTGTAGTTCTGAGTTACCGGCTGGGCTCAAACCACGACAGGAGGGAAACAGGCCCATCCAGACAGCAATTTATCTCACTTGTTTTAGACACCTATCTCTTTCAGTTACATACCCTGGAAATGTCTGTATTTCAGACATCAGAAGAAAAAAAAACCACAAAACAGCTTAGACTGAATGCCTGATTTTCAGATATCAAAGTTAGAACAAACAAATCCCACCCTTTCTAATGAGTAATTCTCTCTTTCTATTACATATACAAGTTGAACAAAAGTATGATTTTGATGTGATCAACAGCTTCTGCAAACTCAAGAAAATCCATATTTGGGTGAACCTCAGAGTAGGTCTGGCTCTCACCGTTTGTTCAGCTCTACTGAATGAACCCAGGGCCTCTGCAGAGAAGACATTATTGTCTCATATCAGTATTGATCTGAGTGATCAGAGCAACAATACAAACAATAAAGCCACTATCAGCTGCAAGATTTCTGAAGCATAGAGCCAATATATTTTCCCATTATGTAAAAAGTTGACTACACTTTAGGTTATTTGGTCTCACTATCTTCATTTCATCACAGACATAAAAATGTACTAAATCCCGCTGGAGTTGGTCAATTCACTTGTCTAAATAAAGGAAGCAATTTGGCCCAAATCCCATATCACATAGTAATTATCCCATGTTCAGTAAAAAGCTTTTTGGATTTTTTAAGAAATTTGGTCAGCCCAGAATAAGTTAATATTAGGGAATTAGAACTAATAACTTCATTAAGAATTTTTACCTGAATACAGCCTGAGGGAAGATGACAGAATCTGGCCCCTGGGAAGATCAAAATTATTTATTGTCAAGATGAAGAGAGGAGAGGAGAGGAGAGGAGAGGAGAGGAGAGGAGAGGAGAGGAGAGGAGAGGAGAGGAGAGGAGAGGAGAGGAGAGGAGAGGAGAGGAGAGGAGAGGAGAGGAGAGGAGAGGAGAGGAGAGGAGAGGAGAGGAGAGGAGAGGAGAGGAGAGAGGCAGGGAAGGGAAGGGAAGGGAAGGGAAGGGAAGGGAAGGGAAGGGAAGGGAAGGGAAGGGAAGGGAAGGGAAGGGAAGGGAAGGGAAGGGAAGGGAAGGGAAGGGAAGAGAAGGGAAGGGAAGGGAAGTTGCTGTAGCAGTCATTGGAAAAATGTCAATAAGAAGTCGATTAAGAAATGTCAACATATTCATGACACTCTCATAACTGCCAGGTATTATGTAGAAAGTGAGTTAGCAGGAGCTGGAATGCTGTCCCTGAACTAATGTGATAAGGGCCATAATGAAAGACTTACAGTATTAATAACTTTTAGCAGTGTCATATTAGTATTGTACCTGAGCCTGTGCTTTGGCTTGTACGAAACAAAAGTTGTATCATTTTTATTTTAAACCTTACACAAGAAGTCAGTGAAAACAAACGTTAATACACTGTGTAATACAGACGTGCTGGAATATAATCTGACTTAAATCCTTCCCTTCTACTTCCTTTCAGAAAATTATGCTTAGTTGATATGCTTTAAATTAGGTTTTCTTTTGAAAACAAAGTTGTGTTCAGTCTAGAAATACATTGAAGGCAATCTTTTCCACCGCTGGAATATTTTGGCATTTTTCCAGATAAAAAGAGACATGTACAAAACATACAGAGACATATGCAAAACATGATAACCAAAGCCCGCATATTTTTATGAAACCTCAAAAGAATTTGAGGAAGAAGTTGGTCAAATGCATCAAATACAGTTGGTTCAGAGACTGCAGGAAGCTTTTTTCAAAGTTTCCTTTCTCTGTCAGTGTTTAAAAGCTCGGATTTGTGATACTTCAGCGCAGTAGTTCCCAGTAGATGCTAAGCTAACCAGACAGGAAAATCTCATCCACCTTTGTCAGCCTTCCTATCAAACATCTCTTTGTCTCATGGGGTATTTCTTCTTAGATTTAGAAACCACTTTCACATGTTGGCTACTTTCTTGTACAGTTGTCATGAAGGCATCAGGGTTTTATTCATGAAAGACTGCTGAGCAGAACCTTGCAGGTTCACACTGCGAGATCTTGCAAGAACCAGTCCTTTCAAAGCATGACTGAAGATTTGAGGGATATGAACTCCAAAAAGTTACCCATTTACTAGCTCCACTGCTGCTTTATTCAAGCTGGACCCCAAGTGTTTTACTGTCTTTCAGTGTCACAAGGGAATGCAGTACCAAGACCCCTCTCCCGCTCTGTGCTGAGAACAGGATGATCATTCTAGGTCTGATCTACAGTGACATGGAATGATCACAGCTTTCAGTACAACTAGGAGCACCAGATGCTCAGCACTTCCGTGGGCCAAGTCACTATCTAATATTCATAGAGTCTTGCACACTGTAATCCACTATACTGCGCAGGAAGTTCAGGATCTAAGACATATTCCTTACTGAGCAGGAAAGCAATAAAAGGTTTATATCACTGAGAGTTAAAAGGACCCCCTTTGCTTGCCCTGTACATGTTGCAGTTTAAAGTCTTCAGAGAAGCCGCAATCTGTTAGTCTTGTGTCTTTCTCAGTTTTACTGTGACTAGGAATCGATGCTAACACCAGTTATCAATGCTAACATCAGTGCTTTCAATCACTTTGGCTAATTCCCCACCGAAAAGCACCTCGCTCAAACGGCAAACTTATGAAGTTTGCCATCTGAATCAGTAAAATCTCAGTTTGGGAATCTCACACCACAACCTTCCTCAGTAGAACCACAGACTGCAACTGCTTTTTGCTAAGTTGAGGGAACGACATGTACCTGCATCCCCAAAAATATATAAAATTTGGTCAAGGTTGCCAGCCATGCCAAACAAATACTGTTTGAGGTTCCCTTTCAAAAGTGATGGTCTTGAATGATTCATCTGGAAACACTTCCATCTGCCACTGGAATACTGCCCACAAACCTAAGGCATTTCAATTGAGTATCAGTACCTGCTATGTCCATCTTAGTAAAGTCAAAAAAATACTCTATTTTACCATAGCAATAATGTACTTCTTCTAATGTATTTATAAATAACTATGTATTTATAAATAACTATTTATTTATAAATAACTATGACACTTTTTGGATGGCTTGTCGCTTGATCTCAGTCTTGTGCTTTGTAACTTACCTGGGGCAATCAGGAATCCCACAGAAATGCTCTTACTTGTTCCTTCTTACTCACTAATTGCAACCAGAATCTTGGATGCCATACCAATATTTGGATATATTCAGTGATAATAAGCTTTGACTTATCTACTAAAATGCAAGTTTAAAGGATATGTTTGACTAAATGTGATCGAATGGAACTGGGTTCATAAAGTGCTAACATCTTATCCTGAGAAAACATAACTGAATATAGAAAGATAAATCAATTAGGTTTTTTTCTGGGACTTTGGAAAGAGCTCTCCCTCTCTCTCTCCCTCTCCCCCCCCCCCCCCCCCAAAAAAAAAGCCAGAAGCTAATTTGCCAATTTTGAATCTCTTCTGCACTGCTGCTTCCCTCCTGCCCCTTATTCCATATCCCATACACAGCTGGAGTACTTCTCCTTAAACAGGAGCTTTATTGGACACATTAGTCCTTAAGGAGCCTTTAAGACTTATCAAATGTTGCCGATGTCTAATAAAATAAAATATTATCAAGGTACCAGCTGCTCCAGAAAACTCTTAATTCTGCTCTTACACCTGTGGCTTAATACAATAAAATGCATCAGGTGCAATGAAAACCTGAAACTATTAGAATAGAGGCATTGCCTACCCTACCAGAGGCCTCAGGGAAAGGACTGCAATGGTTAAGAAAAATGGTATGGTGTTAGGCCAGTAACTTCAAGAGCATAAGGGGAAAGGGAGATAAACTGAGACAGCAGTGGGGAAAAAAGGTTAGAATTTTAGAGGGACTTCAGATTTATTTGCAAGAAGACTACTGATTCACTAAAACTAAGATTATAATCAGGTCTATGAAATTCAAGCTACACATAAATCAGTGTCAAAATCTGACTGAAATCCAAATGAGTCAATATTTCGCTGTTGAAATGAATAAAATTAGAGCAGATGTGAGTCAACTAAAAGCATCTGTCACGTCCAGTTAAACTACCTTAAACAGAATCCAGTTTATGGGCACCTTTCACACTGAGCAATCTGCAGAACAATGTACATGCATGGCAATTTAATAAAGGACTTGGGTAGTTTGATTCCTCTTTTAAATTATACATGTTTGCTCTGAAGTGTATATACTGTATTGCCTGTTCTATTTGTACTAGAACTGAATGGTAAATATATAAACAATTTATAAGGGCACTACATACTGAGTGGTTTCAAAACCCTAGAGATTAGTGAATAATAAATATAGCTGTGCCTTTTGTTAATACACTAATGCTCTACTGTTAAAGTCACATATAATTATTGTGCTAATGTCATTTTGGGTATGAAAAGGATATTAAAATCATAGCATGTTTCAAAGAAACATGGTTTCGGATTGGGATTCTAATTCCTTTTTTGTTTGTTTGTTTGTTTCTCCATTTTGGATTGCATGTGGAGTTTGTTTTAATGAGCTGTAGAAGGAAAAGGAAAGAATATCTTTTGTTTTGACTGAAGGTAAAATTATTGCTGTCTTACATGTTTTTAGTCCCGAAGCTGAGATGAAATGCCTGCATGCTGTGCCTGCCATGGAGCGTGGAGAAGTTTAAGGTCATCTTCGGACCATGTGATTTAGACAGTTCAATCTTCTGTACAAACTTTACCTTTGTGAAGGACAGCACCACTGTGCTTGGCAAACGCAGCTGTCTACCAGAGTCCCAGTACCTGAACTCTCAGCAAAGCCTGGATCATGATCATTGAACACTTTAAGCCTCAAGACAGACTTCATCATCAAATTCCATTTGAGATCGTGCAGATGACCAGTGTAAAAAACACATGGCAGGTTGGCAATTCTTTTAATAGTCCAAGTTGTTAAGGAAATGTGTAATTGGTCTTTTGCTATCTAAACTTCCTGAGCACCGATAGTTTCATGTCTAGCTCTATGGCAATCCTATAGTCTAGCCAATGGTGACTGGAGACTATAAAATGAGTGTACATAACTCTGTCGCAGGAGACCTTCGGGTTCCTAGACAGCAGGAAATTACAGTTGCCGCTCTAATTCGGCAGGACACGCACCTTCCACCAACCAAACACTTGCAAACTCCTCAAAATATTACTTTCATTTTGCGCAGGCACAAGCTGCTCACTGCTTGTCAGCCACGCTCCTTAAACCGAGGCAGGTTTTAATTCTCGCTTTGCCCGCTGACACCCACATTGCGACATCTTTACACAGAAGAAGGAGATTTTATTTTATTTATTTTTTTAATTAGTCTGTTTTTGCCCCCACCTTAGTTTCCAGACGGGAGTATCTTCACCCCCTGGTCCCACTGCTTCCAGCGCGCACACACACACACTCATATACAGACGTACCTTCAAACACAGAATCTTTCACACACGCAGACACACACACACGCTCCGATGTGGAGGGGCGCTGCGCTCAGCAGAGCGCATCCCTGCCTCCCTGGCTGCCCGCGGCGCTGCCGCAGCCTCAACGGGCGCCCCACCGCCCGCCTCGCCGTGCCCGTGACTATTGGCCGGGCTCCCCCTCTGCCACCCTCTCCTCGGCAGCGGCGGCGGCAGCAGCAGTTTCCCGAGCGGAGGGGGAGTGTCCGGGGCGGTGCGCACAGCCCAGCCCAGCCCAGCCCGGCCCGGCCCGGCCCAGCGCGGCGGCAGCGGCGGCGGCGGGGAAATGGGCAGCGGCCCGGAGGAGAGGCGCCGAGCGGGCGGCGAAGCGGGCGGGCAGCTCGGGCGCAGCCGACAGCAGCGGCCGGGCATGGGGCTTCCGAGCAGCCGCGGCAGCCCCACCGCCCGCAGCAGCCTGCAGGTGAGAGCAGGCTGGGGCGGCGGGGGGAGGCGCCGCGTCCTGTCCGCCCCGAGACCGCTTTGCACGCAGCAGCAACATTGGCAATAAAACAGAACAACTCAAAACAACCCAAAGCATTCATATACATATTCGTATGTGTATGTTTGTTGTGGGGTTTTTTCCTCTTGGCTGCGATCTCTACAGATCAGAGCAGCCGTGAAAAGTTTATTTTTCATTGCTGCTGCCGACGCGCGTTGTAGCAGAGAGCCGCGGAAAAGGGAAATGGGTGGTTAAAAAGGGGAGAAGGAAGAAAATTACCCGTGGAGACGATGCCTGAAGTTAGTTTCGGGAGCCCCTTTCCGTACGCGAGGGGCTGGCGACTCTTACCAACGCGCGCAACTTCCGCGCAACCTGTCCGCGGCTTCTCTGCGCAGCTCCCGTTCGCTGCCGGCGGCCGGGAGCGACCCCGGCGGGGCTGCGCGGTCGCGGGGCAGGGATCCGGAGCGCGGCAGTGCGCAGGGAGGGCGGCGGTGCGGGCTCCGCCAGGACCCCGGTGGGCTACGCGTTGCGGGCAGTGTCCTAGCTGCACCGCAGGGCCCCTGGGCATGCGGGAGGAACGGGCTTTGGGACAGGGCGAGGGCAGGGGAAGAGTGGGGGACAGCCTGCGTTTCCCGTTGCTACTGTGGAAAGGGAAGGGGGCGAGCAAATGCTTGGTGCTGTGTAGGAGGATGCCCCAGCTTGGGATGTTCTTGCGGTGGGGAGAGTAGGTGCTGCTTGTGAGAAGGGGGCCGAGCTTGAGGAAGTGTGAGGAGGGAGAAGAGGGAAGATGGCCCTTCGGGGCGCAAGTGCTGCTGGTTGGTGGGGAGGCAGGGTGCCCCCGGGCCATCCCTGACAGTGCGTATTTGCTGTGGGGAATGCAGCTGGTGTTGCCTGGAGGGTACAGATGACGCCCTGGAAGTAGCTGCTGTACTGGGGGAAGAAAATGGGGGGGAGAGGGAAGATGGCTTCATGTTGCAGATGCTGCACTCTCTGCTGGCAGTGGCAGTGGCTATGGGCGGCGAGGGGGGGGCTTCCTCCTACTTCTCCTCCTTCTCTAACACCACCTCTTCCCCTGTGCCTCTCTCTCCTCAGCACTTGCTCCTCTTCCTACTCTTCGTTGGACCTTTCAACTGCTTTGCCAGTTACAGCCGTGCCACCGAGCTCTTCTACAGCCTCAACGAAGGGCTGCCTGCCGGCGTGCTCATTGGCAGCCTGGCCCGTGACCTGCAGCTGCCAACAGCTGGTGGGCAGCACCCTGCGGCTCCCCAGCCCCCACTCTCCTTTACCCTGGCCTCCCGTGGTTTGGGGGAACAGTATGTGCAGCTGGACAACCGCTCTGGAGAGCTGCACACCTCAGCCGTGGAGATCGACCGGGAAGCTCTGTGTGTGGAGAGCAGTGGGGCCACCATCTTTGGGGAAGCAGCTGGTGTCTCCTCTTCCTCTTCCTTACCCTCTTCCGAGTCCTGCCTGCTGCTGCTGGATGTGCTGGTGCTGCCACAGGAGTACTTTCGCCTGGTGAAGGTAAAAATCGCTATCCAGGATGTCAATGACAATGCGCCCCACTTCCCTGTGCCCCACATCCAGCTCTCAGTCCCCGAGAATGCACCTGTGAACACCCGCTTGGCTATTGAGCACCCTGCCTTTGACCCTGACATGGGCACCAACGGTGTCCAGATCTACCGCCTGCGAGATAACTATGGTGTCTTCACCCTGGATGTGGAGGAGAATGAGAGCGGGGAGAGGACTCCCTACCTGATCGTTATGGGGGCTCTGGACAGAGAGACAAGGGAGGAGTATGTCACGGTCATTGTTGCTGAGGATGGCGGGACTCCTCCACTCGTGGGCAGTGCCACCCTCACCATCGGCATCAGTGACATCAATGACAACTGCCCCCAGTTCAGTGACTCACAGATCAATGTCACCCTTTATGGGAATTCCAGCCTAGGGACACACATGGCCACTGTCCATGCGGTAGACATGGACCTTGGATCCAATGCGCAGATTACCTACTCCTACAGCCAGAAGGTCCCTCAGCCATCCAGAGACTTGTTCGATCTGGACGAAAGCACAGGAGCGATCATGCTCTCCAGTAAAGTTGATGGGGACACTCCAAGGCTCCACAGGCTGATCATCTTGGGCAATGGTCCAGGTTGTATCCCTGCTGTGATCACAGTGCTTGTGACCATCATCAAAGTGATGATGAGGCCACCTGAAGTTGTCCCTCGTTTCATAGCTAATGAAGCAGAAGGTGTGGTGTACTTAAAGGAATTGGAGCCTGTCAACACACCGATAGCATTTTTTACCATCAAAGACCCTGATGAAAAATACAAAGTCAGCTGCTATTTGGATGGTGATGGGCCTTTCAGACTTTCACCATACAAGCCATACAACAATGAATACCTGTTAGAGACCACAAAGCCTTTGGACTATGAGACACAGCAGCTGTATGAAATCTCTGTAGTTGCATGGAACTCAGAAGGATTTCATGTCAACAAAATAATCAAAGTACAGGTTCTGGATGATAACGACAACTCGCCAGTTTTCTCTCAGCAGCTGATAGAATTATCCATTGAGGAGAACAATGTTCCCAATGCTTTCTTGACCAAACTGCATGCTACCGATGCTGACAGTGGAGAAAGAGGGCAGGTGTCCTATTTCTTAGGTCCTGATGCCCCTTCCTATTTTGCTCTAGATAAAACCACAGGAGTTCTTACAGTTTCCACCCAGCTGGACAGAGAAGAAAAAGAGAAATACAGATATACTGTCAAAGCAGTAGATTCTGGGTTCCCTCCAAGAGAATCAATAGCAACTGTTACCATCACTGTATTGGATAAAAATGATAATAGTCCAAGATTTATCAATAAGGATTTCAGCTTTTTCGTGCCAGAAAACTTTCCAGGTTTTGGTGAAATTGGGGTTATAAGTGTTACAGATGCTGATGCAGGGCAAAATGGATGGGTTGCCCTTTCAGTTCTGAATGGAAGTGATATTTTTGTCATAGATACTGGAAAGGGAGTTCTGAGAGCTAAAGTCTCCCTGGACAGGGAGCAACAAAGCTCCTATGTTCTGTGGATTGAAGCAGTTGATGGTGGTGATCCTGCCTTGTCTTCTACAGCCAAAATAACTATCCTTCTTCTGGACATAAATGACAATCCCCCTTTGGTATTGTTTCCTCAATCTAATATGTCTTATTTGCTGGTCCTTCCTTCTACACTTCCTGGCTCTCCCATCACTGAGGTCTATGCTGTCGATAAAGACACTGGCATGAATGCAGTCATAGCTTACAGCATCATCGGAAGAAGAGGCCCTCGACCAGAGTCATTTAGGATTGACCCTAAAACTGGTAATATTACTTTGGAAGAGTCATTGATGCAAAATGACTATGGCCTTTATCGTCTACTTGTAAAGGTTAGTGATCATGGCTATCCAGAACCTCTCCATTCCACCGTCATGGTGAACCTTTTCGTCAATGACACTGTTAGCAATGAGAGCTACATTGAAAGTTTGTTGAGAAGGGAGCCTGATATCAGTATAGAAGAAAAACAGCCGCAAATATCCATAGAGCCTACGCATAAAAAAATGGAGTCAACATCCTGCATGCCTACCCTGGTAGCTCTGTCAATAATAAGCTTGGGTTCAATTGCTTTAGTAACAGGGATGAGCATTTACATCTGCCTAAGAAAAGGGAAAAAACATCACAGAGCAGATGAAAACCTGGAAGTACAAATCCCACTAAATGGAAGAATTAACCTGCACATGTTGGAAAAGAAACCAATGGAGATTTCTAACATTTGACGTTTCTTTGTGGATAAATCAAACATCTGAAATACCTTGGACAACTCTGAAACACCTAGCTGTGGGTCGTATTGACAGATGTTGCAATGAAGGACTGCTAATTTATAACTTAATAATATTATAATTGT
The DNA here is from genome assembly GCF_004027225.2 of Strigops habroptila. NCBI lineage: Eukaryota > Metazoa > Chordata > Aves > Psittaciformes > Psittacidae > Strigops > Strigops habroptila. Next base: position 87,901,509 of record NC_044278.2, read on the forward strand.
AAATAGCTGTTTACAGTTTTTTAAATTCAAATTCAGTGTACAGCTTTTCTATGAAACCTTAGTAACTAACAGCTAGCACCCTGTCTATAAATACATGGACATCATTTGCAGCTTTCATAAATCAGTAAAATCAGTGATCATAAAAAAAGGGAAGATGATTCTTTAAACTCAAGTTCTAAAAGTCTTTTTAACCACAAGAGGGCATCAGATACTCCAGAGCAGGGACCTGTTTGAGGTATTCCCTGCTTGAGGTACTGTCCACGAGATAAACAGAGTATATTTTAAACATATTGGGTTTAATATAAAATACACACCGGCATACAGGCAAAAAAAAAAAAAAAGCCTGTCCTAATGTATGTATAATTAAAAGAATAAAGACGCACTCGTAATAGTAATAGTAAAGAATAAAAGAAGTAATAGTAAAGGATAAATGCAATAGTAATGAAAAATGAAAGGAAAAAACTGAATGTTTATTACCTCACAAGTAAAGCTTATAAAGTAGGATAGAAAAGGCATTAACAAGAAGTGCAATTTCTGTTGAGCAAGAATGCAAGATATTGTAATGAGAATCTGAACTGCTGTGACATATCATCTTTCATTTGCTCCAGATTTCACTCACATTATCATTTGCTCTAGCAATCTGCTGGTCGTTTTTATGGAAAAATTATATTATTTCCTGCAGCAAATAATGGCAGAAGCCCATGCTCCTCATGCTCCTCCCCATCCTCATAAACATGCCAGATGCAAGGAAGCAAGGGAATGGCTAAATCTTTAGTTGTCACAGAAGTGGTGATATTTTTTGTACTTTGAGCAATCTGTCAGTAGTACTCCATCAGTTTGGTTGTGTAATAGTTGTTTTCATGTGATACTTCTGAATCTGATCTGCCAGATGAAAACAAAAATTGCTTCATATTCTAAGGAATTATAGGACTTAGTTTATTCTGACTGTTGCTCCTTTCTAGATTGCTATTTCATGTGAGAGATCTTGTTTCTGACTTTCGGCGACCATTCCTGGCTCCTCTTCATTGGCTTTGATTTTGGATTAGATCCAAAATCTAACTTGTAAGACTGGTAGCATATTTTCTTGATAATTTATTCTTTGCTGTATCCTCTGTAACAAAGCAGCAGGTCTATTGGCGATGTATCACTTTCGCTTCATTTTAAGAGCTGAGAACTATCTTTTGTATGATGTTTACATCGAGTTTCTCTGTGTGAACAAGATAAATTAGTGTTATGCCTAAAACTGATTATTTTGATTTCTGGCATCATATGTCTGTAATGTACCAAAAGTGTTTATATGTCTGCAAATTAAAACTATATATTTTCATAATAACTTACTCTCTGCCTCTCTCCTAGAATTTTAATTATAAAACTAAATATTAGTTATAAGAAATGCATATTTCACAAATGCTTGAATGATGGCTATCTTGTCTGACATGTCATAATACTTCCCCAAATTAGTACACTTCAAAATCATTAATGAGAATTTATGCTGTACTTCTTGAAATTACTGGCAAAGACAATTGTATTTTAGCAGATGTAGGTGGGGCAGCAGCTGATACCTGTTTTAAAAGTAGGGAATGCAATCTGAGGCAGGTTTTGATTTTTCTCTCTGTGACTGACACATTACTTCACCTTGAGCCTATTGAAATGTTGGAGCTTCATATAGATATTGGTTCTGCTTCGCCTAAGTAACAGTATTAGCATAATGCCCAGATTTTGCCATTCTACCTATAAGAAATAGCTATTTTTTCAGGTTAAAGTATTTTCTGTTTATGCACAGTTTGATAGCTGTGTTTCATGAAAAATTAATTCAGCCTGTCAGAGGTTTGTGGTTAATCACCTTTTAAGATTTATTTTCATATTATTAAGATGTGAAAATGGTACGTATGCTTGAAATGCATTTGTCACAAAGAGACATTGTTTATTATCTCTGAAGAAAGATCACATTAATTCTTCAGAAATGGCTTCAGTATTACAGACACTCTGTATTGCAGTGGTGGGGAAGCCAGATCCTCTCTGTTTTTTAATTCAGTAAGGAGGCAAGGTAACTGAAAGACAGGATTCTTTTCATTGCTTTTAGTTGAATTAGGTATCCAATATCTTCTTAAGACAATTTAAACAGGAGCAAAACCAAGACTTAAGAAATACAATAAAACCATGAACCTGATCCTTCAGTGTGTGTTCATGTGACACTGGGCAGACATTTTTATTCAGGTTTGACAAATACATAGTCTTGAACCTGTCTGGTTAAGCTTACTGAGTTTAAATGTTCTGTTCCTGTGATTTGGGTTTTTTTATTTTTGGTTGGTTTAGTTCAAGCACATTCCTAGTGTGTAATAGGATGTAATGGTATGAGCCTGTTAAAATGAAAGTATTGCTCATGAAGCATTTCGCTCACACAATTTTCTGCACATTTAAAGAAAATTGCTTTGAAATCACACCTTCAGCCATACCAGCATCACTACTTGTGAAAAATACTTTACCCTGAATAATACTTCATAGAGTAATAGTACATTTTTGCCTTCCTGTAAGTAGCCTTTGGGTAGGTAATGCCACTGAAAATGCCAAAATATGCAGAGTGAGTTGGGTTTGTTTTAAAAAAAACTCTATATTTTGCGTTACTTAAAAAACATACAGCTGGTATCAACAAGTAATAAGCGTGATATTTAAGCCTGCAATGTTAAGCCTAACAGTGATAAAGAAAAAAAACCCAACAACAAAAAACAACAAACACAGCAATCTTAAATTCATGGAACCGGGGAATTTCTTCTCAAAAAAAATGCTCTTTCTCAGTGGAAAAATGCTTTGTGCTGGCTATATGGTAAACATTTCTGTGACACTGCTGTTTCCAAAGTATCCCATACTGAAACCCCTTTCATGTGAAAATACATTTTTAATGAGTATAACTAAAACAAATTAGACTCAAATATAAAAGGCCTATTTTATTACCACCTTGTGCAGTGCACTTGCCAAAATATATGCAAATCTTGTTGATGCTGGTAGTTGAGCTGGCACAAAAATAAATGTCTTATTCATTTACAGTATTCACTGAACAATCTTAGAATGAGTGGGTGCTATTTGTTGATTTTTATGAAAAATGAGATTGTCCTAAGCTTTGTATTGCCAAAGCCTTCTAAACTTGCCTTGCAAACACTTTTTCATTAGGATTAACAAATTAAAAAATAAAAGACAAGAAATGGGCAGTGAGCCCAGTGGCAGTGGACAGAGAATATCAGCTCAGTTTTCTCTTTCTATTTCATTTTACTCTTTTTAAAGGAACTCTCTGAAGTTACTGGTTTGATGCAAAATTAACCCAACACCTGGCCGAATATCAGTAAAGGATAAGATGTGAAAGTGTGGAAGGGGAATTAGAGCACATTGCTTTTTCTTATATCAAAACTCAGAAAACAATTAATCTTGTGGCCTTTTAAGTCCATTTTTCAGTACCAAGGTCCAAATATGCAACTGTGCCAGAGTCCACTGAGGAAAATGTAAAAAGCTCCCACTATCCTAATAGAATGTCCAATGAGAGGTACAGTGTTAGGGCAGAACTTGGCCTTCCTGAAAGCAATAACATACTCCTGTTTACTGACTAGGGTTTCACTGTAAGTTTTCTGCCCTCAGCTGCTATTTTGGGAAGGTTTCATTAAAACACTCAAACGTGAAGAGGATGTGTAATCCATGACTAACATTTCATCTCCTGGTTCAAAGCAATGAACTCACAGGGAGCAGTGGCCTGCATCGCAAAAACACGTTGCGGTTTGGCATATGTGGAGAGACACAGCATCTCTGACACAAAGAAATCATCAGCTGGATATGCAGAGTGTTACTTTTCATGGTTCACATGTATTATCAGAGCCATGCAGGAAGCTGACTGCCACCTTCCCTGTACTGTGCTTGTCACCAGCTTCTCACAGCCATTAGTTTCTATGTATGTTCCTTCTCACTCATGTAACTATATCGGGGAAAAACAAAGCAAAACAACTAATTATATAATATTAGCCAGCTAAAATGCAAAACTTTGATTTAGTTCCTTGAAACGTCTAGTGAAATTTTAAGTGGAAATAAAGATAATTCAGCACCCCTACTTCCTATAGAGTCCTATACATTTTATATGCATAGTAGTTGCTCGAACAGATTATAGTTGCAGGAATTAGTTTTATGCTTTATTTTAATAATGTGGGAAATGTTCTGAGTAAACTATTGGAAGGTTCCTAACTTACAGGTTCCTAATGTTGCTCAGAGTTATGAAGCTTCAATTGATTTGCAAAATGTCATAATTTACAGTTTTCTGAGTTAAAGCATGTGCAAAAATACTTGTGCAGGCAAGTTTTGCTATTTCCTTTTCAGTCTCTGTAACAGACTGAACCAGCAGATAAGATAAAACTGCCATCTGCATTTGGAGATGGAGGGATTCAAAGATTTTGGCTCACAAACAAATATAAACAGCTCTGTTTTTCACATTATCAAAAAGAAAAATACTTTCATTCTTATCGCCACAGATTTATAGGCTGCATACTCTTTCTAACATGCTGTATATTAACGTTTTAGTGTTTTCTGCTATATTTGCATTCCAGTTTCATCAGGGCATGAATTTCAAAGGCCGATTTCAACTCCGAAATATTTCTGATGACAGAGTACTTTGAACAGGTGCTGAGAAAACATGATTCTGAATGAAGAAATATTGACTCATTTATGGTGCATTCAGTCATTCATTCCACTGCTTGTGAAAACAAATATATCCTTAAGAGTTTGAGCTGCAGGTTTCCATGTTGCTAGCTAATACTGCTAGTAAGTAGTAAACATCTAACTGAAGTATATTATATGGGATCATTTAAACTGTGTTCAAATTGAGAGGACTTGCATTTTAAACATGAAGTTGGACGTTGTTCTACTCCCAGCAGCCCTAGTAATGTCAATTCAATCTTCTATTTTGTTTTATTTTCCATCTACAAAGTTTTGGTTAAATATTCATTTTCAGAGCAAGTCAATGAGGTGAGAATTCTTACCTCTTTATGCAGAACAGGAGTGACAGCTTGATTCCTCTGCCTGTGTGTCAGCATTTAGTGCTGCTTGAGATGCCTTAAGGTATCCCACCTGGCCTCCAGCTGCAAGTCTGGAAGAGTGCAGGCTTTCCATCAATGAACCATCATATGTGCCAGCTTAGTGTAGATGCTTCGGATATTTCAGGAGAGCTTCACTAAACAAGTGTGTGTGTGTTAAAGACAGTCTTTGATGAGATTCAGCTCTATATTTATGCATCAATGTTGAAATGTCTACATACACGTATAGACCAGTGAGCTAGGCATCTAAGTTTCCACTATAGTCTGTGAGTCTCATCAACACAGTCAGTAGAACTTTGCTCTAAAGTAGGCATTCAGGGCAAAGTTTAGCTGCTTTGAAAATTAATATCAAGTGCTATCTAGAATGGCCCTGAGCATCTCGAACTTCTGCACAGGGCTGTCAGAAAGACTTGTGCCTTTCTATAATAGTAACTAGATGCCAAGAGTTCAAAGCTGCACCTAAAATGATGTGAGAAAGCTATGGATTGGCATGCAATCCCACTGGTAGTGACACATCAACTGTACGAACCTCTTAGCTCCACTGAGTAGAGCTTGAGAGACTATAATGGGAACATAATACATAAATCATAGGGAGACATCTTATCCTTAGCATCAGAGCCAGAAAAGACCTTCTAAAAGTCTAAGGAGACTTCAAAAAAGTCTAAAAGACCTTCAAAAAAGCCTAAAATGTAACAACGATTATACCTATTTGGTAAGCTCTCAAACCTAAATTAATCCCATCTTATTTTAGTGATTTAGTGAAGCCATCTGTGCCCTCTGCTGTGAGCAAAGAGATAAAAAAATCTTTTCTTACAGGCAATTCAGGTATTTGGTAAGCACTGGAGTTGTTTACTTTTCTCCTCTAAGTTTACAGATAACTCAGGGTAACTAAGATTTCACTTTGTGTTTCAGTAGGAGAAATTTAGGCCATGAAGTGAACTACAGATCATGGTGCTATGCACTCCTACTAGCATTATAATGCATGGAATAAAATTGCTGTCTCAGGAACCACCAGAACAGCCAGTGTACTTGCAGTCAGTGCAGGTGCCTGGAGCTCACATCACTTTTAATCCATCTTTCAAACACTTTGTTATAGGCTGCAAGGCTCCTTCCATTTAGGTTTCACTGTCGAAAGGTTCTCATGGCTTTATCCTTCTTTACCTTTTTTTTTTTTTCTTGTTATTCTTTTGGTTTTGTTTTTGTTTTCTAGAACAAAACACTTATAGAACACAACAGAAGAAGATGTATCTTTGATTAATATGATGGCAGAGCACTCACTAAGGAGGTGAGAAAATTTTACTGTTTTTCAGAGTGTTCTCAATTGTGTAGTTGGAAGGGATGCTAAAGGCATCTTTTGGTAAAGACACTCACTAGCCTTCTTCTGTAAACTGAGCTACAGTGTTTAATACAAAGACTCAAATGTCAAAATCTTCTGAGGTTGAGGAGACACAATCACGCAAGTCTACTAGAGGAGCATTCCAGGAAACTGGAGATACTTGTCCTTGAAATGGTGCTCCAAGTATATTCAAAACTTTTCTTTAAACAGTCATCGAGGGGGGAGAAAATCAGGGAAATCACAATTCTGTGCTCCTTCCCCACAATGGGCAGCTTAGGTATCAAAAAAAAAAACCAAAACCCCAAAAAAACTCAGATCTTTTTCAGAGGTATTAGTCTCCTCATAGTTCAGAATAATTTCAATCCTATTCTCTTTATTCATGCTGTAATCCCATTAAAGTTACAGTCTCAAGACAGTTATGTGGTAGAAGTTGGTTTTCCTCTGCCTAAGGCTATATTTTCTAGGGAATGTATTTATAAAGGGTCTGCTGAAAATCAGAATATAAAGCAGAACTGCTTCTCAAGATATGTTTCAGTTCAGGACAGAGTGAAGTAGAGAAGAGCAAAAGACAGAAAGAAAAAATAAGTGCATTCAAAATGAAAGGGCCCTTTACAAAGATTGCATGTGGGAAACAAAAAGAAGAGGTCAGAAACAATACTAAAAAAATTTCTGATCTACTGGGTTTACTGTGTATTATCAGCAGGGTTAATAGTCCCCTTTCAGCAATACCTCATCCCTTTTCTTAACCTGTAAGGATGAGAGCTTGTTGCAGAACATTGGGATTTCCTGACACAAAGTGCTAACACAAAATACATTAAAAACTGATTCTCATTGTCAGTAGGTCGAAATTGTACAGAGAAAAAAAGGCTTTGAGTAGAGTACTTTTAAAGTGTCTGTTTCATTATGATAACAGCATTCTCTTTTCATGGTTATTTTTTGTAGTGTTATTATGTTGGGTGCACTCATTTTTGCTAACTCATGACAAAAAGATCTTATTAGAAACATTTGCATCTTCTCAGCCAAAATAAAAGCTGATATAGTGACATAATGTTTCTAGTGAATGTTGTTAATGAAATAAGATCCTTTTTTGTGACAATACACAAATAGCAGACATGCTTCTGTGCTCATAAAATGCATAATAATAACATAACCTTTCGCTTCATCTTTATGAACAAACATTTCATTACATTAGGAAGAAGAGGGTTCTGATATACCACTGTGTTGACACAGTGTAGATCCTGTAGATGTTTTCTATTAAAATATATTCAAATGGATGTGTTGCATATCTATATAGAAATCATTTATGTGTTTTGAGGGTGTCTTTTTCTTTATAAGTCATAAGAGAAAAGCAAAGGCAACACAGTTGTATTCGTGTTCTCTTTTATTTATTTTGGTTTACCAAGCTAAGTTTAGCTGAATTGAAAACACAAGAATGCTCATCTTTAACAAGCTTTTCCTTGAATTTGAATTTAATTTTCAGAAACATCATATACAAGGTTATGCACCTGAATGCTAGATATGTCAATATCTGAAAAGCGATAAAGGAAGCAAGCATGCAAGGAAAAGAATTGTTTTGGAGTATAATTCAATCTTGTAAGTTCAACATAACATAACTAATGTATTAAGCTCCTCAAGGATGTTTTTCAGTATGCTTAGATACAATGAAAATAATTCAGTACCTTCAGCTGTATGTACTTAGAACAGATCCTCAGAGTCTTTGCTGCAGACCTTTCAGGAGGTAGGTAGCCTCATCTCTCATTAATTTAAATCCCATTTAGAAGTGTTCAAGTATTCATATTAAACTACAGTTTAATATGAAAAAGTCAAACTAGCCAACATTGTTCATCCCCATTACAGCTGCTCTGAAGACCTACAAGGATGCTGGAAAAGATGGTGGAGAGGGGACTCTGCAACAGGGACTGTAGCGATAGGACAAGGGGTAACAGGTTCAAACCAAAGCAGGGAAGTTAGATATAAGGAAGAAGTTCTTTACTGTGAGGGTGGTGAGGCACTGGAATCGGTTGCCCAAACAAGTGGTAAATGCTCCATCCCTGGCAGTGTTCAAGGCCAGTTTGGACAGAGCCTTGGGCAACATGGTCTAGTGTGATGGCAGGGAGGTTGGAGCTACATGATCTTAAGGTCTTTTCCAACCCAAACCAGTCCATGATTCTATGATTTTAAGACATCAAAAATGAAATGTTGAAGGGTCAGAATATTTTTATCAATTGTAAATGACGTTTTCTATAACCTTTGATACTGAAACTGAATCTTTCAACATCTATCCAACAGCAACTTTATTTGACAGAATGCATTGGACAAGTAGCTTTATCAACAGAATTATGATCACTCACAAAATGTCAGAACAAAATCTCCAAGCTGATTTGTTTTGAGTTTTTGTTTGGTTTGGTGGTTTTTTTTTTTTTTTTTTTTGCACAATTTTAGCTTTTGAAGTAAAAAAGTTACATTATTAAAAAGCAATACTTTTTTTTGCCTGTTATTATCATCTATGATTCAACATCACGGGGGCATTACAAAGCATTCAAAGATTATTCTCATAATATTTTTTTCACAGTCTTTGCTAGTATATAGTACTTTTCGAAATACACTTTTAAGTTCTGGCTTGAAGGTTAATGAAATGAAAAACTGCTGAAGGCAGAGATTTAATTTCTAGCAACATCCAGAAATGCCAAGTCATGAGTGATTCCTAGCTCAGATTCATGCAACCTAAACTTCAGGCATCTGTATAAACAAGTGAGGATTACATACACCTAAGATTGCTTCTCTGGTCAAGGCAACTCTAGAAGCTGCTTATTGGGACTGTAGATGGTTTATGACAGTGCCTGCATTGCTCCCAATTTACTCTAGAAAGATATTACAGCAGAGTCCTTGCAAAGGTACCTCAGTTAAATATCTCAAATTAAATAGAATGAAACTAGACCATGTACTAGAACAAGAGACAGCCAAGTGTTGTATTTCCCTTTTCCAATTACAGTGGATGGGCAGCACTCCTGAATCGTTGTGGCATATAAAACCTCTATACGCATTGAGACAACTTCCTTTTCTTTTCTGAGTATGGAAGTTTTTGTATGTGTTTGGTTTCTACTTTAGTCTTTGTTAGCATGGAAGCAAATTTCTTTGAAGTGATGGGGACAGCTGCATTTGATAAAATTGACACATTTTTTGCTGTGTCAGTTGCAGTTTGTAAAAATGAAAACCCACTAATCTTAAAAAGAATGAAATACAGCAGACATAGAGGCAATGAACGGAGTCTCTTTCCTACTCTGTCTTCCTGAGTCTGCAGGTGATAGATTGCAGGGTGCTGAGTATGCAATTCTTAGATAGAAGTTGTACATGCGTTAGAAACACTATGTCGGAATGATGTGAAAATATGCAGAAGGGGAGTGAAAAAAATTCCTTCTAGCCTAATAAAAATGCACAGATTCCTGGTAAGATTTTGAACTCTTGCATGGGTCAAATAGCTAAAGCAGAACAGCTTATAGCATCAGTACCTCTTCAGCAAATATCAGAAACGCATAGGCAAAATTAGTTGAGCACTTTCACTTCGAAGGTAAAGACTATTTAGAAATAATATAGTTGAATTCGGAGTACTTCTGAATTGAGTGTTCTACAAGATGACCTAGGTGAAAAAAACAATTTGATATGTGAAATCTGTCTTTGCAAGACATACAATTTTTACCAACAGTTTTCAGATAAGGATTGACAATAAGCTACTGTAAAATTGAAAACGTTTACATAGTGTTATGGGGGTTTGGTCACTTTCAATCAACTTTAAGCAACTAAAAAATAAAAAGACTAGCATAGTAAACAATTTGAACTCTCTGAAATGTAGTAAAGACAATAAAAAGAAGTGTAAGACCCCTTTGAGCACATCCACTAAGGATCAAACTCCAATCACCTATTAGAAACACTAATATGCATTAGGCTATATTGCATTGAAATCTGGACACATGAGTACTTCATAAGATGCTTTTAAGAAGCCATTAATAATTTTTATTGAACTGGATACCATTCCAATAAACAAATTTTAAAAAAAAGGAAATAAATATGAAAGAATGCGAATAAATTAGATGTAGCTAAGACCAATGAAAGAGGTTGATAAACTAGTAAAAAAACCAAAAGAATAAAGAGTATCAACCGAAATTAAAATAGACAAGGTACCAAAATCATTCAGGTGAACAAGTGTCAGTAAAATGAGGCAGGAAAAGAGAAAACTGGGGGGTTTTAAGAATTCATGTGTAAGAAAAAAAAAAATCCAAAAATTATATACCCAAATGCATGTGGATTTTTTTTTTTTCCCTCTAAGTTATAGGACTGCCACCTATGACTGAGTGCATGTCACCTTAATTCTAGGTGTTTTGTTCATTGATGTGTTCAGCCTCCTTTGATTTCTCAGGAAGTATTTTTTTTCTTTGATATATAGTAACATGATCTCTCATAATTTGTTAATCAGATCTTTGTGACCTCTCCCAGGTAATAAAATAGCTGAAGATCAAAAGATAAATATGTGCTGTACTGGAACATCTGACAAATGCTTAACAACTTAAACTCTCAGGAGAGAAGTCATTAACAGATGGGAGAGTGAACACTGGCACAGGTGAGACAAAGTAACTAGAATAGAATAAGGAGGCTGCTGTAGGAATTAAATCCATTATTATTAATGTAGGACAACGAATAAAACTGCAGTAGGCCATGACATCAAAACGAAGTGTCCAAGGCCATGAGCTTTGAGCAATCTGGTCTAGTGGAAGGTGTCCCTGCCCATGGAAGGGAAGTTGGAACTAGATGATCTTTAAGGTCTCTTCCAACTCAAACCATTCTATGCTTCTATGAATCTATGAATTACAAGATAAGAATACATTAATGAAAGTAGAAAAGATCCTTGTACAGCAAACCTGAATTTACTCCTTAATTAAATTACAAATTTCTGAAGTTAAGATGTAACAGTCAAACTCATGTAAGATATTTGACTTGAAACCGGATTGTATGCTCCAAAATTTAGCATTATGTGATTTCAATACAGCAATTTTAATAATTTCCCAAATTAATGGAGTTAGTACCTCTTAATGACAGATGTCAAACAAAAAGTCTTCAGTGGGAAAACATCATTTAATGAAGGCTTTTAGAGGTTGTGCAGATAGAAGTTTTAACTTCTTAACTTAAAGCCGAGGCATCTTCACCAAAAGTACACCTTGGGATGAAATAGAAAAAGAATCAAGGGCATGGTCTGTTCTAAAAGTGTAAAATAACCTTTGCCCATAATCATTCTCCATATGTAGAACTACTGCTAGAGAAATAAACTGAATATGAATGCATTAATATAATTTTGTGCATTACTGAAGCTATGGTTTTTTTAAGCAAAGTAATCTCTTTCTGTCTCCTCTCACCCTGAAGCAATTAGCCAATGGAAAGTACAAGCATAGGGGTGTAGTGAGTATTAATGTTTATGCGTGTTTAGGCGTGCATACATATGTATATGTGTGACGCATGTGAAAACTATACGGCATGAATCCTAAACTGGAAACATGCATTTCTACTCTGCATTTCAGTATTAGTTTGTACAACCTTACTCCAGCCTCTGTGAAAGCCTTGTCTCCTGAGCGTCCTACTACTGTCCAGTAATTTCATTACTTTTCCTAAACAGCCTGGCAATGTATTTTCATCTACGTTGGTTAAGATGAAGGAAACTACTCTTTAAAATTCAAAACAGAGTCTATCAAGGACCCCATACAGAGAAGGGAAGACCAGAGCAAGCAAGGATTCTTGCCCACCATTCAGGTGGAAGCACCCTGTACAGGGCTCCCCTTTCTTAACAATGTAGGTGAGGTAAACTATTGTATTACATGGACAACTGAGGCAGCATGGGTTGGAAATAAATTTCTACTCAGCTGCATCTAATTGGACATTTGATAGCACTGAAAAGTCCAGTGGGATCTTAATACTCAGTAATTAGTGGGCAGATGACTGCAGTAAAAGGGGCATTAAACACTGGAGCCCATGCAGTACTGTATAGCTGTGACCTGGCCTGATTTCAACTAGCTGCAATATCCAGCTATTGTGCTTCTGAGACACTCATTCCTCCCACAAACAGTACTGTCGGCAGTTATATACTGGCCTTATCATTGTCCTTTTAGCTGCTCTGAAATAGTTTTATAATCCTTAGAAGTTTCAAATGAAATAAATGACTGCAGTTATACAATAAAATCATGTTCCTACTCACCTCATATTACCCATCACAGATAAATCACTGTTTTAAATTGACATCAAACATAATCAAGTCTTTTTTTTTAATTGAGATATTAAAACAATGACTTTAAAAATTTACTAAGCTTATTGTAGAAGGCCAGTTTTTAATTATTTTCATTTTAGTCAGTGCTACCTCCTTGGCTGATCTCTATAACAGACAATTTGCTTCACTTTGCCTTGTAGGTCACCAGTGGGGCTTTAACTTTTCTAGCAGGCATGGTGAAAACCAAAGGAAGTAAGGACATAGCACTTTCAAAGGGAAATGTGTATCTTGGTTTATCTTGGATCTGTGAAGGACATCAGGCCACTCTTTGATATACAGGCATTTCTATGCAGTCTAGAAATTGGTCTGATTATGGCAGGATTTGTTAACTGTTTTTATAATTGTCATTACTTTGGCCTAACTAGAAATGGGCTTTAAAAAAAAAAAACAAACAACCCAACGCAAAACTAATCTAAGTCAACCAACCAACCAGACAGACATACACACTCCCACTCCCCACCCCCCAGAATAACTATGTATATCCAGTAAGTACGCTTAAATTTAATAGGTACTTTCTTATTCTGAAAGAAGGCAGTTGTCAGAAGCATGTTGGAGGGAGGGATGGGTCTGGATGGGTACATCCCTGTGTAAAACCCAGGAATTTCTCAGGTCCTGATACATTGTCAAGCCTTTAAATATAGGGTTTCAATAGTTTTTAATAACCTTTTTCTATTAATTTCAGCTTTCTTCTTTCTGAAAGTGCAAGAATACATTGGCTTGAGGATATCTCATCACTCTGCTTATCAATAGTTACATGCTCACTAAGACAGGATGTAGAGCTGCTTAAAGCAGTCATACTACTAAAGTAAATGCACTTAAAACACAATAAATTGAAGACAAATATTTGGCCTTTTAGAGGAAAAAATTGTGTACTCAAAGACTGTATTAGCTGTGGACAAAATACTATAAATCAGAGAGGATACATTTAGAGAAAGGAGCCAGCTATGCACCTGCCTGATTTGAAGTCCTGAAAGACAAGCTAAGGAAAATATTTAAAAAAAAAAAAAAAAAAAAAAAAAAAGAGAGGGTTGGATTGACCTTATGATTAAAAGGCAACTTTCCACACACACATCCCCCAGCACAATAAGAATTATTTTAGCACACATGAAAAAATAAAGTTTTGGTTTCTTTTGAAACAAAGTGAGGCAGCAAGGTAGTACTAACAGAAGTGAAGAGGTTACCAATTTCTTCTTTATTACTTATTTATCCCATTTACTCATTTTTCTCCCTTTCTGTGGGAGAATGGTATTCACATTCCTTCTTTGCATGAAGATATTTAAACCCATATCTAAAGAAAACACCCTAATACTATTACTTTATTTAATGTAGCTGGATGTTCTTAATCTCTTTTACTGCTGTTGTACTTTGAATAAATTATTAAATATTAAATAGAGTTCAAATGTCTTATCTGCTGGGAAAGAATAGTAACCTTGAGGCTCTTTCTTTGCTTGTCTGTCTGTGGTTTTTTTGTTTGATGACAGTGAAAGTTCCTAATTTGTTGCTGATTTTTGTATCAAATTAGGTTCTTCCTTTGTGGATGGGTAAATAAGGGAAATACATTTATAGTTGCTACATTACAGACTGGAATACTAAGTGATTTTTCTAAAGGAAGAAATAATGAAAACATTATTGAAAAGAATAAGATGAAGATAGAAGAATAAAAGGAAATGAGTAATTAAAGCCTAAATAACTGCCACAGTAATAGCCAGACTTTACATCAAATAAAAGTATCTTGTGTGATCAGTAAATCACACAAACAGTGAAAGAGGCAGGAGGGAAACAATCCCACAAGCCTGTCTGCAGCTACTGTGAAGAGCTTCGCCTATTGTTCTGTATGTAAGAGCTCTTTGTAAAAGACTGCATGTGTGCAGTCTCTTGTGTGCATGTGTGGGGAGAAAAATAAGCAGAGAAGCACTGAGGATCTGACCATAGTTCCTGAACCTCTTCAGTGTTGGGTGGGCTGTAGCTTGGTTCCACTTTCATTTCCTTTTTAAGCGACTAACCAGATGAAGTGAATTTGGTACTTATTCTTCAGCTGATAGATAGACCTATTAAAATCTTTCACTCCCATAGTCTCTCTTCAGCTACCAAAATCCAAAATGTATGCCCCAAATGCACATAAACTCTTCCACTGCCCCTCTGCTCAATGCCTTGGAACCAGAGCTAGAACTAGAGTTCTAGGTTTCTGTGGCTAGGTTGTCCCACATGAAGACTATGGATTTATGTGCCCTTCTGTAGTCTGTATTTTCTCCCAAATAGCTCTGTGGACTAGAGGACAGGTGAAGCATATAAGAAAAATAGATGTTTTCCTGCTCTTTTGTAATTATCTAGTCTTAAAGTCAAAGATAATCTCTTATTATGAGTTCATTCTTCCTTTCCTGTAGTGAACTAGAATCAAAAGCAGTATGGCATGCTGCTTTATCAAAGTCAGAGATTGTTGGTACAAATATAGTTTTCAGTTACTTATATAAGAATGAAAGAACAGTGAGTTTTTTCTTTAAGGCACCTTTTTTTTATTTTCCTGCATTTATGGCTCAAAACCTGATCCTACTTAAGTTCTGCCCTGTGACATTAATGTCCTCTTCATCCAGAAGCTATGTACATCATCCAAGTTATATCACAGTGTCTTCATTCAGCCTTTCAGTGCATTAAAAATAGACCATTTTATTTTTTAAATATTTCACCTAATCATAACTCAAGTCAATATTTGCAGCATAACTTAGTTGCTAAAGTTGGGGAAAAGAGCAATAGGATGAGAAACCGCGTAAAAGGAAGAAATCTTTTCAGAATTACAGTCGAGAAGATATGCTGAACCCTCTAAGGCCAAAAGAGCATTATAGTTAAACCTGGTCCTCCTGAAATCAGTGGGAGACATTGCTAACATTCAGTTGGAGGTCAAAACTTTATCCATAATGTTTCATGCAGAAAGTACATATAGGCTGCTGACTTTGTGTTAGTACTGTAATTAAACTGAGTTATTGGTTCCGTATTAGCATGCTGCCTTTGTTTAAACTCTTATTATCATTTTCAGTCTGCTCCCTCATACATTTGGGGGGATAAAGAACTTACATAGTGCTAAATTAAAAAGAGAAAGAAAAAAGGATTCAAAGGTTTAGCTTTTCTTATTGTATAAAGTTGAGCGATTCTAAGGCAAGTCTCACATCAGTTGTGTCATTGACTCGTGTTTATTTTTAAAGAAGAGTGTATCAGAAGAAATTCTCTGATAACAAAGCTACTGCATGCCTCTTGAAGAACAATTTTTGTCTACAAACAAATCCTGTTTAGAATATAAATAATGGGTAATAATATTTTGAAAAATATTTTGACAGCAGCCTTTTAAACACTCTAGGAGTACTTAAATGCTGTAATAGGCAGCTGCCAGGTACATTTGCAGTGCTTCTACCACAAAAGAACCGCAGTTACTAATTTTTCTTTAGTTTTTCTTGCTGACGTTTTGAACGAAGAGTATGAGCATGGTGAAAATGAAGAGTTCTTAAGCTCTGCTTGTGGCTGATTTACAGGCTTTACTTAGAGCCATTATGAAAGAAAAAAGAGCAGCAAGAAAGCACCAATTAAAGTTTAATTGGCATCTCAGATTGTATGAGCAAGGTATGGGATGGCAGAAATGAAAAATTTCAAAGACCTGATAGGTACTGTGACCTAACACCTCCAGAGTTTGTCTGCTTTCCTTCTAATGACTCTGGCAGCAGGATTTCAGCTGCTGTCCAGAATGATGGAGGTGATGATGCTGTTACAATATACCTCTGTATTACCAGTCTCTAGTTAGACCTGGTAATGGAGTAGCTGATGCCAACTTGGAAACTTAGATAGTTCTAGACTTTCCATTTCATCTATGTTAAAAGTCATTAC
Source organism: Strigops habroptila (assembly GCF_004027225.2). Lineage (NCBI taxonomy): Eukaryota > Metazoa > Chordata > Aves > Psittaciformes > Psittacidae > Strigops > Strigops habroptila. The sequence goes on from NC_044278.2 coordinate 87,918,088, forward strand.
CTGTTAATGATTTAAAAATGCATCACATGATTTTTTTTTAGGAAAGGAACAAATGTAAATTCTGAGGCAATTTGGGTAGGAAAAAATCTCTAGTCCTGTTAGTCTTAAGATTTTTCGTGAGTACTGTATTCATCATCAAAAAGAAATGAACAATAAAAAAAAGAAAATTTTCCCAACTATTCCAATTTACAACCTTGAAAAGAGCACAAAAATTATTCAAAATCACATTCCACTTGTATTTATTTTTTCTTCTATAGTAATAATCTTTTATCTCAATGTATTGTTAACATAATGACATTCTTCAATTACTAAATCAGCAGTGGTAGGTATCCAGTCGAGAAAAATGAAGGTGCAAGATAAGGCATTACAATGAGGAGGTAAATATTACAAAAACCAGTTTTAGAGGAAATTTATTTCTGAAGTTTACCCTTAACTGTACGATTCTTCCTTAGTGATCAACAGTTGATGCATTCACTCTAACCACTATTTATAAATCATTAGAAATTAACAAATCTAAAACTTGGATAGTAATTAGAGTGATAGAAGAGTACAGTCCTGGTTAGCTATACTCTAGTTCTAAATCATTTACTCAGAACTTCTGAGTTAGGCGAAGTCTAACAGGAATTCATTCACCTGAAGGACATGATCATAATTTGACCTTTACACCTCTAAATCCAAACTTGCAAGTTAAAACACTGCTGTTCAATGACCATCTCCACAGCATTTCCAGAAGCAACCAGGTAGTTTCTTTCTGACCCACAAGCTCCCTAAAGGCAGTGTATTTCACCATGTCAACATCTTACACGGGTGTGATGAACACAACAGAAGGCAGCCATTGTCCTTTTACAGTAAAAATCTGTAAAAGCATTTAAATCTGTTTAAAAAGCGTTCTCAAGTTTTGGGGGGAGGTTGAGGGAGAGAAATGAGGGAAGAGCAGTGTGATAATTAATGCATTTGCCCAGAAATGAGAAAGCTGTACTCAGTTCCCTCAGCTGTCTCAAGGTCCTGGAACCCGTATCTCCAATCACCACAAAAATCTTAATTCGAATCCTATTCAATACTATTCCTTTATTTCAAGCTGAGTGCCTGTGCAGCCGGGATTAATAGACTCAGGAAATTAACTCTCAGCCCTTCATGAATTTGAGTATTAGACAATATATTGTTCTTGTAGTCAAATCAAAAATTCTTACTTTCCATAGCACTGCCAGCTGAAATTTGTGTAAAAGAAAAACAGATTTCTTGCATAATTGAAAATGAAAATCTGGAAAGCTAGGCTAAAAATTAATATTTCCAACATTTTATTCTTATTTTTTTGCTTGTTAAATGTTTTGCAAGTGCAATGACAGAGAAGGCCCAAACAAAGGAAATACCCTTTAACAAAAAATTCCCATTAACTTTAATGAAATCAATATGGAGATGACATCCTTGTACTGAACTAAGATCCCTCAGTGCTTTCCACTTCCAAGCACTGATATCATGTAGAGTGAACTGTATCTTCTACTCAGTGGAACAAAATGTTTCAGAAATTCAGGAAGATTCTTCATTTTTACAGGTTTTACACTGTGGTTGTTATTCAAGGTGAGGTTTTTTTGGTTGGGGGTGGGTATTATTATTTTGAGTGGGGTTTTTGCTAAATCTTGCCACTAGTCTGAGATTTAAACATGAAATTGCTCTTTAAAGGACCAGTTTACAACTGAACTTTACTGCTTGGCCCAAGTTTGTGTCTATCATCCATCAATGTTATTTGTATTCACTAGTACAACCAGACGTTAAAAAGGAAACAGTATATCCGTGTAAAATTAATTAAGTTCAACCGTGACCTCATTACATTGATGGAGTGTAGTGCAGCTACCTGAAACCAAAACAAATTTATTTCGATTAAATATACTTCAATTTATAAAACCAACATATGTCACCTGAGTCACTGGGTTTCAGGAACATATAGCTTTCATTCTAAAGTACTTATAGTGTAATAAAATGGAGTTTCTTCTTTCTCTTGTTCTTTTTTGAGGCCATGACACAAATATTTGATTTGCAAGAAAAAGCTGCATGATCAGTTCCTTGGCAGAAGTTTAATTTAGTCAGATTTAATTTTTAAGTTCACATATGTCTTAATATATGTATTAAAATCATCAGAATATGGTCTTCTGTCACTATCAATCCTATAAGAAAATTTACCTTAGTTTCTCACAGGGAGAACTGAGTAGGAAATAATTTTTCTTTTTTACAAGAGTGTTTGGAATTTTGGGAAAATGGTAATGATACCTGGCACTGGAACTCTGGCCTCTGAATAACTAAATTAATAGGGCACACTATGTATGTATGAAAGTATGAAAGTATTAAATCCCTCACAGAAGGAATTTAATCTAGATCTACATCTCAGTTAAAAATATCCTTCCTACCTGGTCACTTATTCTTCTGGGGTCTCACTTGTTCTCTCTTCCTTGCCAGATCATCTATCCAAGATCTGAGAAACCTTTCTAAAAGTATTTCATTGAAACTCAGTTCATCACAGCAAAAAGGCATAGTTGGAGGAAAATGGCATTTTCTGAGGACAAAATCACTTTATTGAAACATTCTTGGTGGCTGTTCATCACGACCTCTGAGACTTATTTTGATTATTATATGCAAAGATTTCTTATTAGTTTATGTACACGCACACACAAACCCCAAGCAAACAAACAAAACACACAAACAAACAAAACAAAACAAAACAAAAAAAAAAAAAAAAAAAAAAACACACCAAGAAAAATAGAGTGAAAAAAAATCCACAGGGAAGTCAGTGGTGCTAGCAATACTTGCTCATGAGCAGAGCTTGCTGATAGATGTTGCCTCTGGTTTACAGTGCCTGCCTCAGGTTATTTTTTATCATTTAAAACACATTACACTTGATAATTGAGTTATTGGCATAATATGCACATAAATTCATTTGAAGATTAGAATTCTAACTAGATTTTCTGAAGAATAAGAGTAAAAAGTATAGCCTAATGTTTAAAGCAGGATAAGGAGAGATTTAATTGTAATTCATTATGCTCAGAATTTGTTGCAGTGTCTGGGATAAATTACTGATATCTTATCTTCCCCATCGGAGGGAAGAAGATGGTAATGTAAACACAGAAAGGTAGTGCCATGGCTCAATCACTGATGAGTCTCAGAGAAGTTCGCCTGCACAGCTCTGCAGAAATGTAAGGTATTATTCTAAAATAATTGTACTAATTACCAAATAGTGTTAGTATGGCATTTTTCTATCTTTAAAAGGATATTTTAGGAACACAGTTGAATGCAGGCACTGCTGACCTCCAGAATTTCATTTTTGTGAAACTAGACATCAGATTTAGATGGGAGACCATGTAATTATAGAAGATATACTGCATCACACACAAAACGTCATCTTTGGTAAAGTCATAATCAATGAATTAAATAACTAGTTATATGGTGCTGAAGAGCATGGTGAGAAAGGTGCTTTTCAAATTGAATGAACATTATTATATTTGCACCAGTGTACTTCCAGTAATCATGCTTTGCATTTATAGTCAGCAATAAAAATAAATACACTGGTGTTGTTACTTGTGCTATCAAAAACTTTCACAATGGCAATGACAAGAACAGTGCATTAAAACCACCTACATAAAATAAAATATGCACCTTGAGACTGATAGATGTTCCCTAGTATATTGTACTGTGTAATTCTAGCACTCAGCAGCCTTCAGCTTTTCTATTAACACTTGCAAATTACACCAGGTACGCATGTCTAATTTGCTGCATACTTGTGTAATGTGTAAAAAGCCAGAGAGCTTCTATTAAGAAATTCCACCATTACTTTTAGACCAAACATAATACATTTGACAGTTGAACAGTGGGGTTTTTTTGGTAAAGACACAGCTAGTGAAGGGTATTAAAGCATCTCTAGCTAGTATTGCTCCAAAGTGGAAAATTTCCTTCCCTTCCTCTGATTTTGCACAGCAGTTAACATTGCCTTACCTGTGACCAAACCATTTTGGAAATTAGAGTATCTGAAATTACATATTGAATTATTTAATTGTGTGGACAGCAAGTAGTTAGTATCACTTCTCAACTGATCACATTTCTAGATAGGCATTATTGTTCTATCTATGGCATGAACAGAAGCAATTACCAGGCCAATAAAGCAAGAGGTAGCGTTTCATGGGATTGAAATCATGATTAGCACAATGACCTGGTTATGATAAATTAACTTTCCCTCTAGCTTGTGTTCTTTTTAATAATTCAGGCATCCTTTCTCTGAGTTTGCTTGCATAACTTTGCAGTCTTTGCAGTCTCGATTTAGTAGTATTTTTAGTGTGCTCTGACACTTCTAAACATCTCTATTAAAAACAGCTTGCAAACACTAATTCAAACATACCCCGTAAAGGAAAAAAAAAAAAAAAAAAGTGCTCTGGACAAATATATTCTAAAATTGAAAAAGTTTGGGGGGGTTGATTTTTTTTTTGTTTGTTTGAGGTTTTTTTCTGACCAAGCCTCAAGGCTTTGATAACATTATTAGTTACACAAAATGGAAATTAAGTTAATTGAACTGCCTTTTTTTTTTCTGTTAAGCAAACAAACACTGAATTTCATAAGTATCAAAAAAATACTTTCCACATTGATAACCAATAGATATAAACCAGAAATAAAAAACTGCAGGAAACTATCATAATGGCAAGGGGCACAGAAAGGGAAAGGACAATGGGAAAGAGAAAGGAAAAAGAGAAGATGGAGAGGAAGATGGGTGAGGGGGAAATCCTTTCAAACAAAAAGGGTGTTTTTAACCATATTGTAACTTTCACAAAAATGATGCAGAATCTCCAGTAAAGACTGGAGTAAAGACTGGTGATTCTAGATGTATGTGTTTTTAACAATAGCATACTATATAAGGGTTATTACATTCCTTAAAATATAAAAAAATTATTCTTCTTTAGTTCTATGCATTTTGTACTACTTCAAATTCCTTTCCTGGTTTCCCTCTCTTCTAGATAAATATCTTTCTTGACACATTTAAAGTTTTGGTGAAATTTACTCCCATTTTTATTTTGATTCTGCTTTGAACTGAGTTTACACAATTTCTTTCTTTACAGACTTCTTAATTATCCTTTTCTGCTAATGTTCAGAGCCAGGTTAGTTAACTCTAACCCATGAGAACCTATTCTCCATCATCTTTATTTTCTGCAGTTTATTATAATTTTCTAAACAACTTCTATACACTGAAGGATTTGTACTGTCTTACAGCTAGTTTGTGGTAAAATCTGAAAGCTGTATCAAGATCATACAATATTCTACTCCATGCACATTCTCAGACCTGGATGCCTATAAACTAAACAGAAAAGGCAGCAGAGAAACGACTATATTCTGCTTTTCTAGAGGACAAGCTTATGAAAACAATGATTAGATCTAAATACTTTGGGTAAATGTTACTGTTAAATAAAGAAGTCTCATGGAGCAAGTGTGATTCTTCCAAGCAGAACCCTGAACTGGCTAAAATCTATTTGCCTGAAAACCAGAGTTGTGAGTATTAAGATGCTATTGAATGTTAGAAGCACTGAACTTCAAATACAGGCAAACACCAAGTATTGCTTGTCATCTCTCCATAATAAAACTCTTTCCTTTTTTCTTTTTTTTTTGGGGGGGGTGGCTTGTTAGATTTTTTTGGGGGGGACGGGGGAGGAGGTTGTGGGCTTTTTTGTTTGCTTTTGTTGTTGATTGGGGGAGTGTTTGGTTTTTATTTGTTTGATTTGTTTTTATATAGGGTTTTTGCAGGCTTCAGTCTCATCTCACTGAACTTCTGTTTCAAGGAGCAGCAGGAGTGGGGCTACTCTCTAAAGGAGGATGAGCCGAGAGCCCTGGGTAGCCCAGCACAGCCTGTGCAATGCCCTCACGGATCAGTGCAGATCTGCAGCATCTGAACAGGGCAGCACTGGTGACAGCGACATGGGCCATCCACAGTGCAGGACAATCAAGGTAAGCAGTCATGTCCAGGGTCCCCCCAGGGTGACTAGTCTGGAACAGCTGGATACAGGGCCAGAGATGGGACTAGAGACAAGGTTAACTGTAATATAATTCTGAGGTTCATCCACGACACAGGCGCAGAGAGAGTACTGGATGCCAAGTTACCCATAAGGTAAGTCCAGGAAGATCAATCAGTAAATTAGGGCGATAGGATACAGAATGGAAGGCACACGCACACTCACAACATACCTCAGCCAAGGATTAGGGTCCTAAAGCTGAGATGAAGCGAAATCCTGGGCCTGTGAGCAAGGAGCAGGAAGACCAATGTGAGGCTGGTCAGGGACATTAAAGCGTACTAGAGCACTAAGAACTCTGACAGTTATTATTATAGGAATGTCACTGACAAGGCACCATCAGTAATCATTGGAAAGAGATAGGTACTTCCAGAAAAAGTCCACATCTTTGGCGGATTCAGTCAAACTCTGGAGTTGCTTATCACTCTCTGCTGACTCTGTCAGAAACCTGAGCTGACTACAGTGCTAACTTAGGTGATGTGAATCTGATCTGAAGATTTTGCAGGGGTTGTGCTGTAAGCAATGTCACCAGCATTTAGTTAATGGCTCCTTCTGGACTAAATGACCTACATTTGCTGAGACTGTAGTGGATTGGGCTCCAAGACCCAAAAGGCTTTTCTCATTCCTCTGTCCCTCTGAAATAAATTCATATTAATTTCAACATAGTCAACCTGTAGAAGAGATGGCTCCTAATGCCATCCTTAAAAGACATAAAAAGTCCTTCTAAAGTACTAAAATAACATGTTTGTCCTTAATTTAGAGAAGGCAAGAAACTATCACAGAAAATTTAATTATTAGTGCTGTTTCTAAGCTCAAAATGAACAGCGGGCTAGAGAAGATTTATCCCAAACTCTTGCAAAGTCATGTCGGAATACTGAGGAGAAGTGGAAGAGTGTAGAAGAGATAAGAAATGAAATGTTCTCTCCTAGGCCAAGAATTGGTGCATTAACCTCTTCCTGGAAACACTGTACGTCTCACAAAGCCTTTACTTGCCATAGAGCTATACATCTCATTAGTGAAGAGAATGACTATGTACAGATTCCATTCCAAAGATACTGAGTCACCAAGAGACAAATTTTTCATGCAGGCAGTGTCAGAAAGAATTGATAATGCATATAATACCATGAAATGCAGGAACTTCTGTACTGATTCAACCAATCATCCTTGAAATCTACTCTCCTGTCTCACAGTGGAATCATAGCACATACCTGTGGAAAACAGCTTAAGAATGGGACAAATACAGATTGTTATTTTTTTTATCACCTCTGTTAACAATGTCAGTTTCTGCAGAGAAGAGGGGATTGCCTGAGATGGATGTGTCTTTGTCTCTTTGTGTGTAATAACTTTCTTCCATTAATTTGACCAATAATGCTTTTGAAACCCGTTGAGGGTTTTGACATCCACATCTTTTGACAATGACTTCCACAGTGTAATTTTTGATTATATGAGAAAGTAATTCCTGATCTTTATTCAAAAACTGACAGTTAATTTCATTTGATGAAATAATAATTGCCCCCAATTCTTGTGCTATTCACTGCTTTCATATCATTCATGATTTTACAAGTCTTCATGATGAAAATTTGTTCAGTCTTCTCTTTTCCAGGCTACATACTCCCTTTCTGTTTAATTGCTTGTCATAAAGAAGCTTTCTACATCTCCTATCACCCTTGCCAAAGTACCTTTTCAAGTTTCATGTATTTTGAAGTTGAGGAAGAGGAAGCCTGAATAGATCTTTAAAAACAGTTGTAGATGTGGACTCATTGTGGGATTATGCACTGATACAATGTTGTTTTTTCTTGTGTTCTTTAGTCTTTTTATAATAATTCTTAGCATACCTTTCTGAGTGCCAGTGAGCACAGAGCTAACTTTTACAAAGAACTACTCATCATGACAGCAAGAGCTCTTTCCTGAACAGCAATAGCTAATTCAGGTCTCAGCTTTGTGTATATATAGTTAATTATTTTTTTACCCACACATTCATTATTTTATAGTTATCAACACCGAATTTCATCTGACATTTTATCTTCCAGCCATTTAATACTGTAAATGCCTCAGAGATAATTTTTAGCTAGTAAAAGCTAAATATATCCTGAAGAATTTGGTACCATTGTTAATTTTTATCACTTTACTACTTTACGCACTTTTCCAGGTCATTTATGAATAAATTGAATAGGACCACAAAAAAATTATTTGGAGGCTGCTTATTTTTTCCCCCTTATCCTTTTTTTCTTATCTTTTAAACAGTTGTTTATGCATGAGAGGATATAACATCTTAAACCATGATAACCTCATTTCTTTCAACCTTTCATACAAGTCACTGTCCTTACACCACACTTCAATGCAATAATCTCTGAAACAGTCTACCAGTCTAAATGTGCTATCTACAAAACAGGAAGTAACATGAGAAAAGAATACGAAATTTTACCCTCTAAGAATATTACTTGAGACAATCCTCTCTGTATACTTAATAATGTGTTATGGGACAGCTCTACAGAACCAAGAGGGACCTCCCTGCTCCACTTCACACCCTAGACTCACAAATTTACAAATGGTATTCCAACCAGAGTAATGGGAGCTGCCCTTTGACTTCCTTTCTGAGTAACAAAGATTGCTTAAAAGATCTGGTCAGTCAATACATCCTAAGCAGAAGCAGAAAATAGAAGTCAACAGCCTGAGATGGAAAAAGAATGAATAAGAAACTCCTGCTACACTGTACATCTTGCTCTAGTCAAGAAGTTACCACAGCATCCATACCACACCATTGTAAGATGGTGTTAGATCCAGATTCTCCAGGTCATCAAGAAAAAACAGAAATAAATTATAATCAACACCCATCCTCCCTAGAAGAGTAGAAGAACAGGAGGCTATCCAGGTCTTGCAAAAGTGAGATTATGTGTTGCTACTGTTCCTACAGATGCAAGGATGAAAATGCCTGACCTGTGAGCAGATCCATAGCACAGATCTTCTAACAGTAAGAACCAAAGATCCAGCCACTAAGAAACAAGCAAGAAACCGAGCTTTTGTCAACACATACTAATAAACAAACCAGGAAATTATTCGACCACCCCACCAAAAAGAATTTCATGACTAGCCGGCTGAAGGAAACCCAAAACTTTATCAAAATAATTTGCATCTTCTTCGGGTCTGTCTTGTGTTCCCAGTGTGGTCATCACCTCTATACTTTGGGAGGTATATAATGAAATTTTTTAGCAATGTCTCCACCAACTAACATGAAAGAAACACAAGCTTTCTTAGGTGTTGTGGGGTTCTGGAGAATGCACATCCCAAATTACAATCTGATTGTAAGCCCTCTCTATCACGTGACCCGGAAGAAGAATGATTTCAAATGGGGCCCTGAGCAACAACAAGCCTTTGAACAAGTTAAACGAGAGATAGTTCATGCAGTAGTCCTTGGACCAGCCCGGACCAGGCTAGATGTGAAAAATGTGCTCTATAATGCAGCCGGTGAGAATGGTCCTACCTGGAGCCTCTGGCAGAAAGCTCCAGTGGAGATGCGAGGTTGACCCCTCGGCTTTTGGAGTCAGGGATACAGAGGATCCAGAGTTTATACTGAAGCTGCTACAGTTCACTCTTCACATAATGAGTAGCAGTTTGGAAACTAAAGGACATACGAGCTTTCACATTAATAGAATGTTTCCTAATGTATTCCATGATCACAGACATCAATCTATTTGTTCAGGGGGATGTCTTTAGCTTTGCTCCCAGACAGACTCCCATATTGTACTGAGAATAGGAGTTAGAGGGCAAGATCAAAGAATATTTAAATTTGGTTAATAAAAACCCGTAGTTAGGTGGCTTGCATTATTTAGCTCATCCTTTATTCAGTCTGATGCAGCTTCAGGATCACAAATGGCAAAGTGGTTTTACTTTTCATCTTCATGGAAAAGTAACACTAAATTCTGACTTACCCACTGGCAACAAAGTACTGCCATTTAGCCCAGCTAATAAGGGGAAAAAAACCAAAGTGATAATTTGCTACTTGACTATAAGAAATGATAAAGGATTCTTTCTTGGCTTTGCTTCTCTGTGTCTGTTGTTTAAGGTTTGATTTAGATTCCTTGCATTCCTTCCTTTCTTTGTTCAGAACATGAACAATGTAGACATATGACACTGGATATGGCAAGAGGCAAAAATAAATACCAGGCACTTACATTAATAGTACCAGAAAGAATTTACAAGAAGATAGGGTACATGAAAAATACTGTCAACCTGGATAAAACTGTCTATAAATACACATGTACAGATCTGACTTTTTTTTTTCCAGTGTATGACTCAATATAACCCTGCAACAATGAATGCCCTTCCATTTAAAAAATGATCAAAACACTTAGAGCTGAATTTTTATGTTTATTCTGACTTAGTAGAAGTCTATTTTGAAAAGACATCCATTGACTTAGAACAACTTGAGCAGCTAGTAACTCTTCAGAATAAAAGGAAGCATCATCCTGCCAGCTAATTGCACAGAAACCTCATTCTGATTCTTTTATTCTTTCTCTGTTTTTAACACCTGATTTCTACCTATTCCAGAAAAAACAAGTTAGCATATTGATATGTCCCCATACATCAACTAGAATGGCTACAGGTTCTTTGAAAAACACACAGTCTCTGTAGGATATGTCAGAAAGAGAAATATACCATTTTCGGTTCTAACAAAAGAGCTTCCAGATCTTGCATAACAACATTTTTAAAGGTTTGCGTTTATGCGAGGAGAATGCCTTCATTTACACATTTCTCTTAACATTTAGATGTTTTTTAAGCAACATTTCAAAGATATTCTAAATGTGATTCAGTATGACAGAGCAGGTGGAGCATAAAATGAGTCATAGCAGAACAGATGAAAGGTCTATCAAAACCAGGGTACTTTCTCCAACAACTTCATACACCAGATGTTTCAGAGGACTAGAAAAATAAACAACTCGCAAAATGTGTGAAATCAGAGTTGGAGAGGTGAAGTAAAGAGTGCTCTTCGTGGAGTTAGGATGGGATCTGTTATGTCCTGACCGTGATAGACTGGTGACCTTTATGACATCATCTGAAGTAGTTATTCGCAAATCCTATTTTTCAGATGGCCACTTAGCCCATTCTCTTACCCAACACTCATTGAAATAGGGTAGTTTCTTTCATTAATGTCTCTATTTTGTGCTCCAGGCAGAGTTAACAGCACTGAATTTCACAGTTCAGTTAGTATATTTTGATTAAAAAAAAAACCAGAAAAGAAGATGGATTTACACTGGCTTTAAAAAAATAAATGAAAGAACAGCTATGAAATATTTAGACAATCGTTATGCATATTACAGTATTAGAAATACATTTACATATATTAGTCAATACTTTTTTTTATAAGTGACTGAAGAACAATACTTATAACTTTCTCATATTCTGGAATAAAATGGACTATATTTAAGCTTATTATTTCAGTGTTTTGTTTAGTGGCCTGCGATATAAAAATGCAATATTTGGAATAAGATATGACCACCATATGAATACAAAGCTGTAATTCACTGAAAGAACTCAGCAGATTTCATAAACTATAAGTCAAAAGGTTGAAAGGCTTCTGAAGTGCTCCAGAATTCAGAGACTGAAATACAGTTGGGCTGCCTTTTATTGGTATTTATAATATATTGAAAATATTTATCTTATTTGGTAAGGTTTTTCCAAAGGTAAACCTTCGCCAAGCAGAACAGTACACTATAGGCAAGCAACGACACAGATGGCTTCTCCTACATAACCCCGTTAAGGAGCAGGAATACAGGCACGGTAAGTGAGCATATACATGTGTATATAGGATGGTTTGCTTGTTTACTCATTACTTGGTCTGTTTGCAGATACCAAGAGAGGGTAAAACAAGTCTAGCTGTGATGGAAATTAGATTGAGATTATCACACCCTGGGAAAATCCTGAATGGTATTCACTTTTGGACTTTATTCTATGAGAGTTCCAAATAAGTTCCAAGCTAATACATTTACATAATGTGGCTATAAGAATCCAAATCTATGTCTCTGGTGAGCTACTGGTGGCAGCTAAGAAATACCCACAGGCAGACACTCCTGGAAAATATAGCTGCTATCACTGAAAACAATTTTTATTCATTTTGGTTAGGAAACACTCCCGGTCTTCAAGCTTTTTTTTTTTTAACTTTGTTGTTATTCTCCTTTTCCACCATCTTTCAACTTAACTGTCCACATACGGAAGTCCACAGTTAATCCAGTTTTTTATTTATATAGCTGAAATGATACCAATGTCCAAGGCTTCTGTGATTTCTTTACCACTTGAAGTCAAGTTAAAAAGGCTTGAAGTACAAGCATTTCAAGCATACGGTATACCTACTGAACCTGGTAGTCAGAAAAGGCACAATGTGGCCAAGAGTCTTGAAGAAACTGCAGTTCTCAAAATGTGCAGAACTGCCCTTTCTCAGTTCTTCCTGAAGTTACAAAACCTGGCCTTGCTTCAGAAAATCTCTTTGGATTTTAGATCTGTGAGAAAACAAGTAAAAGAACTAGCTTGCTTTATTTGTACAAGTACTTCTCATTCTAACTGATTGATCAACTTCTCCATTCAAAGCATGTTGCTTGTATTGATGAAGCATCAAACGAAGTAATCAGGGAGAAAGGAAACATAGTTCCTATCCCACAGCTCCTCAAGAATGGCAGAAGTCAATTCTATTTGTAATGCTTCAATATTATTTTTAATATGAATAAAAGGAGTAGGTCTGTTGGGAATAGTTCCCTCAGAACACTTCTACAGACATCCAAACTCTTGCAAAATAACCTCAAAATACTGAAAATTTTTCAACTTGTTCTCAAAATTGAAGGGAATCATGGTTTTGTCTTTTCATTCATCTTTTTCTTAATGCTTTTTTTTCTTCTATTTTCTACCTACTATCTTCTTTTTATAAGGGTGTTGTTGACTGTTTCTGAAATGGAATATGCTTAATATCAACAGATTCTGTGGAAAGCAGTGGTGTTTCTTCCTCTAACAGATTACGATTACAGAGGAATAATCCATTGCTGTAAATGGGAAAAAAAAAAGTGATCACTGTTTTATTGTTTGATAGCCCTACCTGCACATCGTATATGGTTTTGAATGACATATTCCTTAAGATAGCAGAAGGACTAAATGTAGAGGTGAGAAACTTAGAGAAATGCTGTCTGCATAAAAAAAAGTATTAAATACATATTCTGCTTTTTAAAGATGTTTATGCATTGCAAATTAATGATGTTTACTTTTCATATTTCATATGAAATGGGCATTAATTACCCATGCATGCTTTAGTGATTTGCAGTTCACATGGCAATACTTATAAATAATCATCAGAAAATGCTTGGGGAGATTCATTCATTTTACAGAATGAATCAAAAACTCTGCTCTCAGCTGATAAGTTAGGCAAGAAGTGCACCTGGGAAAAAAAGAAAAAGGGATGGAGAGAAGGAAGAAATGAGCATTAAAAATGATTCATGAGTAGGAGAACTACTCTGTATAGTGAAAAATTTAGAGTGTTAGGAGTGATTAACAATTGGAATAAACTGAAGTAGTGGATTTGTCATCTCTTGATGACATCAAATCATGAGAAAATGACTTTCAGGAGAGTATGCTTTAGTGAAAACAGATAGGAAAAAACTACTTACAAGACATCTAGTATATTAGGATCAGGCTGGATAATTTCATGGTCAATTCTGATGTTAACCTTTAAACATCTTCTAAATAAATCTCTTGGTCAGTTCTGTGAGTATCTTGAATGCGATGGGCAATTCAGGAGAATAGTCTTCCCTACTCTGCAGAAGATTAGGCTTTTTTAAAAGTCTTTCTATTTTAGTGTTGTCTTTCATAACCATAGCTATTACATCTCCCGGCCTCCCTGCTTTTCAAGATATTACATTTGCAACCATGTCAAAAGAAAGGTGTTTTTATCACGACAAACAGTTATGTGTAAATGAATATTCAATTGAATATTTCTGATTACGTATCCTATCACATTGATAGTCAGAGTTAGATTTATTTTACTGGAATTGTCACCTGTATCAAGATTTTAGGCAGCAAAAGTCAGGCATGGTACCTCAGAACTTCTTACTCACTTCTTCCTTTGTATTGAACGTTATTTTGACAGTGAATGTTTTCTGACTGTCTTAGAAACACAGATCCTGGGATAGAAACTTTGACAGCTGCACAATTACTTTTCTCACTGAGACTAGAAAAGCCTTAACTTCAACACACCATTCTCTCTGGCCACCTATATACTTTTCTGCTGAGCTGGTGTGGAGTATTGGGATCTTTGGACAAGACCCACTGACAGGGTGGATGGCGGGCTGGTAGGACCAAGCTCAGACATTGAAAGACTCATCTCATATTCTTTATTCATTCATTCTCATGTCCTTTGAGCTCTGAAATCTGAGTAGAAAGTCACTCCAACATTATACACTTGCTACTTCTAAATTACTTCCCTCAGCAAAGCAAGACAACCTATACTAAGATTTATTCAGCAGATGGATTGATTGTTGTTCTTAATACTGATGCAAGTCTCACTAAGGGGTATATCTGTACTTATACAAGTGAAAAGAGAGGTGGGGAATCACATATGTCCAAATAAGATGTCATGAAAGATGAAGAATAAAAATAATAGCCTACCTGTACAATAAAAAAGTGTATGCAAGGAAGGCATCATGTAGGGAATAGATAAAAAGGAACAGTGAACTTATATGATATGCCACTGCTTTATGAACATGAAGTAACCATATGACCATTACAAATCTTTCTCTTCTTTTCCTCCCTACTGAAGTATATAAAGGCAAAGGATTTTCTAAGATGTGGCAATGCTCCTTCTCATTAGCACTGAGTAACAGTCTGTCCACCTCTAGTGCAACTTGTCTCCCATCTGGATGACAGATATGTCTTCCCCTCTTTAAATAACTTTATTTTCTAAAGGGCACAGTCTGTCCACTCATGCAGTTCTGTACATTGTCAAACAGAGCTCTCAGTGCTTAACACAAGATCTGTTTTTTTTCCTTCTTCACTGAAAAAATATCAGCTTTCCAGGTAATCCACAAATTAGCCTAGTGACTGACTGCATTTCTGCAAGGATATTGGGGGTAACTGCAGTCAAGACTGCTGTACCAACTTTGAAGGATTACTTGATGTAATCTCAGATAAAGTATCAGTCACTATTAACACATTGTTGGGATTCAGCAGGATGCCCAGAGATGCTTTTGCTCACAGTAAAAGAGTGAAAAATAAAGTTTAACAAACAAGTCTGTATTATATGCAGAGCTAATCCACACAGATTTGAAGGATCATATGGATGAGCAGTATTCATGACAACTATTACAATCCTGTAACTTCTTATGTTGACTAACATAGGGCAGTAGTTGAATCTGGGGTTGCTAAAGCATTTGTCACCCTAACCTGTCCATGTTGATACTCTCCATGCTCCTGAAGTGCTGTGGTTTACGATTTAGTCCAATGAAGTAAGCAAGGGCCAACTGCAGATCCTTCTAATGTGCCAAGCTAGGGTACAATGGCTGTTCAGAAACTTCTGCATGTTAACCTATCCATGTTTCTGGGGCAGCAAAATTAGGGAAGAGGGCAGCTAATAGCCATTTCACTCATGCACATCTAACATGCAGTGCAGTACCAGCCAATACAGTGAGGGATACATCTACACCATTTTAGAGAGAAAAAAAAATGGATTTTTAAGTCTGAGCAGCTTTTATTATCAGAGAAAAATAGGCATTTTCAACAAGTAATTGAAATCACCTTTTGTTACCAAGGTCACCAATGGAGACATGTACAGAGCAATTCAGAACACTCAAGTTAAATTAAACTCCCTCTCTCCTAGCTCCACCAGGGTTCCTTTGTATATGAAATTATCTCACACATGTGAGGAACAGGAGGAAAAGAGAAATCTATATTGTCTTCACAACCATATTTTTCCATTAATATTTAGTTAAAATGTCCAGAAACTACCACGTGTTTTCTTTAGAAGTATACATGTAACAGTGATGATCAGGTATGAAAGGAATATTGTTATGTAGCTCAGGTTTTTTATTTTATTTAAAGTTCTGTATTAAACTTTAAAAAAATATCTTTCGATGTCTTTGAGATCAGTTTATTTTTGTTCCAAGTGCTTCCCAGGTGGATGCTATGTTTAATAGAATACAATTAATAAGAAACTTTTTCAACAAGGGTGACATTACATTTTGTAAACCATTGAAGTGCAAAAATTGAATAAGTGGTTTTATTCATTAGAGTTATATTTCATTTTTAAGTGTTTTTCATTAAAATAATCTATGGTGATTGAACTGATGCATGTTTGGAACACTTTACTATTATTTTTAGCTTGCTTTGGTTTCCTGAGGGAAATCTTTTGTATTAGAAAAATATATTTTTTGGGGAGTGGTTATTTGTTTGTTTGGTTTTTTTTTCATTTTGTTTGATGAACTAGTGAAACCTCTTAGAAGTCTTGGACCTTAAGGATTAATAATGAGCACAGTATGGCCTTTATATCCTTTTGTGAGTCACTGAGTCATATTAGCCACATTCAGTTGCATTTAAATTGGTTTGCTACTTGTTCCTTTTATCAATATTTGTACTATGATATGAAGTAACTTCAGCTGTTTGTCCCTTTCTTGTCTTATCATTTGAAGTTAAGTACCTAGTTTTCATAAAGAAGCTGTATATCTGTTCTGGTTGCCACACTTTAAAAAGAAGTTGCAGATCACCACAGAACTACACTTTTGAAAGAAAGTTTCACTATTTTAGAAATAACCTTGATGAAGCAGGAGCATATAAAAGTAATTAATTTATGGGAAAGCTATTACTGAAAATAAAATGAAGATTTCAGTGTTTCATTGTGGGTGACTGCAGCTTCCAGCGTAGGTTATTAAAGACCAAATTTCAGTAACAACTGACAGCAGTTCAATAACATGTGAAATGCGTAGCACTATTTAATTTTTGTCTTTCATCATGAAGCATGTCAGTAAACAATTGTACATTATCCATACTGAAATATTTCCTTAAAATACAGGCTCATATGAAGTAAAACTTTGCAATCGCTTTACGTCTCACAACAGTAATATAGAATGAAAAAGCCTAAATTGTCTTATATAGTGAAAAGCAATTTGAGCAAGAAGTTAATAATTTTCCTAATTAGATTTTATCAGTATAACCTGCTGAATAGTCTTTAATGATCACAATTCTCATGCCTGTTACTGTATTTACATATCTCACCACCAAGATTGAGAAAGGGGTCTAAGGAGGTCTGTAGAAGTCTAGAGAAAATTTACTCCCCCCTTTTTTTTTTTTTTGGTGCTATATTTTCACAGCTGTTACCTTAAAAGACCTTAAATTAGACATATTTGATTCTAACTTCCTGAAGGCAGAATCAGATTCATCAACACATTTCATAGAATCATAGAATCATAGAATGGTTAGGGTTGGAAAGGACCTTAAATCATCTAGTTCCAACCCCCCTCCAACCCCTCAAAGTCCTTCTGGATGGCATCCCTTCCTTCCAGCGTATCAACCAAACCACACAGCTTAGCATCATCAGCAAACTTGCTGAGGGCGCACTCAATCCCACTGTCTATGTCACCAACAGAGATGTTGAACAGGATCGGTCCCAACACCAATCCCTTAAGGACATCGCTCATTACTGGTCTCTATTTGGACATTGAGCCATTGACCGCAACTCTCTGTATGTGGCCATCCAGCCAATTCTTTATCCATTGGGTGGTCCATCCATCAAATTTATGTCTCTCCAGTTCAGAGACAAGGATGCCGTGCAGAACAGTGTCAAACACTTTGCACAAGCCCAAGTAGATGACATCAACTGCTTTGCCACCATTCATCAGTTCTGTGGCACCATGGTTCTCTCTGACTGCCATTCTCTTTCTTTTGGAAAAGCACCACAGCTGTGAAAGGAAGGATTTCAAGAATTGCTATCTCTACCTCAACATCATGGGATTTTAAGGGGAAAAGTTATATTCTTCAGGGATGTCAGTGGACAGCTGTTCAGAGCAGAAAAGATGTATATTCTAAGAAGAAAAATACCTATATTAAATGACATTTTAAAATTAGCTTTAGTTATCAGTTGATTTCACATGATCTTTGCAATGGAAAGCTCTGGGAATATAGTATAACAAATTCATCATTACACAATATTAGCAATTCTTTTGTAATTTCAGAGAAACTTTTTTTTTAATGTGTTATTTCAGAATCATAAAAGGGAGGGAGGACCCTTACTACAACTATCCAGGGCCATGTATATCATGGCTGCATCAGGCTTATTAGGCCAGTAATCCCCGGAAAAAATTACCACACAATAACAATGAAAGGTAAGTCAGAGGAGAATTGAAATAAAGAAACAAAAACAGTTGTAAAGGACAAAAAGGATTTGCGTGAGAGTATACTGAAATACCTCAGGATAAGGAAGACAACTCTTAAAAGCAGCAGGAAGCAAATTACACCATCTGCTCAAAAAACCTGAGCCTTATCAAAGTACCTTTAGGGCTGCACATACACACGGTTTCAAGTGCCTTTTGCAGTATGTCTATCATTTGCCTAGAAATCCTTCAGATGAACAGCCTACTGAGACCTATAATCTCTAGTCAAAAGCAATTATTATAAATGCATCTGAAAACATAGCTGAGCTTTCAAAATCTCACTACATATGTCTACTGTATCACAGAGGTCTCACTCTGGTATCATGATCTACTAAGCATTAGACAAGGAAGTTCAAATAAATTTGAAGTATCTGACTATTTTACAAATTACATATAAAGAACACAGTGATGAAAAGATAAATTCAGTTGTATCTTTATCAGGGTTTTTGCAAAAAGGACTTTCTTCCAAGATTCAAACCAACAGCTGAATTATCTACATATCAATATCTAATCTCTGTACAGTGTATAAATGAAAAGCAACTTTAAATTTGAGTACATATGCTTTCTAAATAAAAAATACACAGAGTACAAACGTGGTAGAGAATTTTTGTACCAGGTTCCACTAGAAAATACTTGAGAAAAAGATGTGTAGAAGACACTGTTCTAATTTTTTTTTTTCTTTTCTTAGAAGAAGGAGTATGACTAAAGGAGCTTTCCACTCAGGCAGAAATGCAACTATCCTTGGCCTGAATTACAAGGTGAAATTCCTTTAAGTGTGCTTGGCAGGTAGGATATAGGGGAAAAAAATTATAGAGACACACACATATATATATATGCCCACATTAAAGCAATCAATGCAACTATATTCAAATTTTGGAATCACAGCATTCTACCTCTACTTGAATGTTTGGCTTCATCCTTTGAATTTCTAAACGTCCTAAACTTCAAGAATAAACAGGTGTAATTGTGTAGCCCTTTAAAAGTGTGTTAGCTAACACATGAAAAGGATCCCAACTAGCTGTTCGAGTGAAGAAGAAGAAACCATTAAGATGAGCACCACATTCCTGCCAGTAAAGAGTTGCAGGTGCTGACAAATCCCATTATGAGCAGAATTAAACTATTGACCTTAGGACCCCGAAAAGCAGGGGGAGAGTAAGTCTAATACCAGGAAAAGGACTAGAAACTAAAGAATGTTGTATAACTATAACTACGTTACTGAAACCTTTCCTGTATAGAATTATTCATTCTCTTTCTATAGTAATTACTTTTGAACTAAAAATTATTCTTGGACTCTTAAGATTTCAATTCCACAAACAGTAAGTTATTTTAGCTTTAGGTATAAAATACATTTCTTCTTTGCCCATAAGCAGAATTTTGAGCATAACACAAGACAGCTTACAACATGTAAGGGCTGGAGCAACTCTTCTATGCAAACAGGCTGAGAGAGTTGGGCTTGTTCAGCCTGGAGAACAGAAGGCTCCGGAGAGATCTTAGAGCAGCCTTCCAGTACCTAAAGGGAGCCTACAAGAAATCTGGAGCAGGAATTTTTACAAGGGCATGTAGTGATAGGACAAGGAGGAATGGTTTTAAACTGAAAGAGGGGAGATTTAGAATAGATATGAAAAAATTTTTGCTATGAGGGTACTGAAACATTGGCACAGATTGCTCAGAGAAGCTGTGGTTGCCCCATCCCTGGAAGTGTTCAAGGCCAGGTTGGATGGGGCTTTAAGCAACCTGGTCTAGTGGAAGGTGTCCCTGCCCATGGCAGTTGGGCTGGAATTAGATGATCTTTAAGGCCCCTTCCAACTCAAACCACTCTATGATTCTATGATATGTAGACCTTGTTATGAAATCAGTATTTAATTGCTAGATGTAATTTCCTGTGCTTTATTACAAAACCAAAGTGTACTATGTATGTGCAAATTTGGAGGGAGGGAAGAATTAACTACTAGTAGTTTAATATGAATTCTGAATTTGTGAAAATGGACCAGAGGTTTTCTTCTCTTTTTTATGTTAGTAACTTCTACAGTGAATTCTCATGAATTTTAAATATTTTTTTATTTCTTTTCCTATCCTAAACTCAGATTGGTCTTCCTCACTACAGAAACTTCTCTTGTAAAGAAAAAGTTCTGCTGGAATACCTGATCTCTTCATAGAGGTTTTAAGCGTTTTCAGTTATATAAATGATTGGAATATAGGGAAAAACTTCCTTTGGTAGTCTATAAATTGTGATGCTCACCTGCACTGACACCATTAAAGCCACAGAGATTTGCATCCTTCATTTCAATGAGACATCCATGCTGATAACCTGTGAGTGCTGTATGCCACCACAACCAAAACAAATTACTACACCAAATCTAATTGCGTTGTTATAGCTCCAAAATTACACACTACTCAGTGCTCACAACATAAAGTTTTTAATAAAGAGAGAAAATTACATATAATAAATTACATATAATAATTGTGAGGCACTGGGACAGGTTGCCCAGAGAACCTGTGGTTGCCCCATCCCTGGAATTGTTCAAGGCCAGGTGGGACAGGGCTTTAAGCAACCTGGTCTAGTGGAAAGTGTCCCTGCCCATGGCATTTGGGTTAGAACTAGATGATCTTTAATGTCCCTTCCAACTCTAAGCATTCTATGAATCCATGGTTCTATGACACTTTTAACTCAGGTGACCTCTAATATTTGTGAAAATAACTTTTTAGATTATTTTCATACCATTTAAAATTAGTTCAAAGAAGTTTCAAACTGGTGTTAAGTATACTTAACATTACTGCATAGGTAAACTAATAGTTTGAATTCAGGTTATACGTCTCTTCAGAAAGGTCTTTCCCTGGCGGTGTTCAAGGCCAGGTTGGACAGAGCCTTGGGCCACAAGGTTTAGTGCGAGGTGTCCCTGCCCATGGCAAGGGGGTTGGAACTAGATGATCTTAAGGTCCTTTCCAACCCTAACTATTCTGTGATTCTATGATTCTATCAGTCTAACTATATCATTGTTCAATGATAAGATGCTAGCATGAAGTTTTCAGTTTCAGTACTTTCAGTTAGAATCATAGAATAGACGGTTGGAAAAGACCACAAAAGATCATCTAGTCCAGCCTTTCATCGGAAAGGGAACCTACGTGGGATTACCTAGCACCCTGTCCACCTGCATCTTGAAAACCTCCAGTGACAGGGATTCTACCACACTTCTGGAGAGGTCATTCCAGTGAATGATTGTTATCTCTGTAATTTCATTCTTATTAAGATGAAACCTCTCTCAGTGCAATTTTTGTCCATCGCTCTTTGTCTTCTCCATGTGAAGAGAGAGTCTCTTATCTCTTTGTATCCACCTCTTAAATATTGGAATACTGTGATGAGGCCTGGCCCCCCCCTGCCCCGAGCCTTCTCCAGGGAGAAAAAACATAGCTCCTTCAGCTGTTTCTGTATTTCTTCCTATGAAAAAAACATCACTGTCTGAAAAACGTTAATGATGATATGTAATTGCCTCCATAAATAAATATATTCTAAGAGATATGTGTGAAACCTATGAAAGATTCAATAACATTAAGACTATAAATATGAGAATTACTTATTATAAAGAATTTATTTAACTATTTGGAATTCCAAGAAAATGTCTACAGTGATGTTTCACCTTCTGATTTTGACTGATTTCTGCTAAATGTATTCCTTATTAGATGACTTTCTATTACTTTAGGTCTCCCAGATTTCAAGGGGGTTTTTTTCTCATCAAGAAATTTGCAATGTCATGCTACTTAACCTCTCAGTGCAAAGATGTATTTGGAACCATAGCAACACATTTCTTTGAACCTTTGCTTAATTTTCCAATAAAATGGTGATATACCAATCCATTTCTCCTTCTACTGTTTTACAATAACTACATGCAATTTCACATAGGTTTTGGCTGTAATTTGTTTATAGAAACTTTATCTATTGTGCTACAACATCTGTTTTTCAGTTGGGTCCTGCTAATATCCAGTTTTCCAGGTGAGTTGATTCAAGCACTAAAGAGATGAAACCCATTCAGTGGTCATCTGCATTAGTGCAGTCCCAAATTCAAGCTCTTCACCAATCACAAAAAGAGATCCCAATTTGCTTTTGGCTACCTCTCATAAGAAAATGCCAGACCAGGATCCATGCATCACTAAAAGTGAAATATGTTTACTTTAAAAAATGTATTTACTTCTTCTCAAAATGTGTTTTGCTGACCAAAAAATATAAACCTCATAAAAATTTATAGGCTTACAAGGAAAATTAACTCCAAGATGTTGCTATGCTCTTGCATGTAAACAGACTGCTGGCAGCTAATCTCTCTGATTATGCAAAGATGGAATTACAGTATGAATTACTGATGGTCTTGTAGGCTTGGATTCTCCACTCCAAAGGGCTGAATTCTTTTATGTTCTGTGACAAATGACCTACCTAGCTGTTTGGCCATGCAGTGGAACAAGCACAGAAGCTGATGGGACTGTTGATGCTGCTGAAACTTGATTGTAAAAAAAACCTCATTTACCCTGAGTGCTAGCAGATTGTCTCCATATAATTAATGTTATTTCCTTTGTCTCAGCTTTATACTTTGTTTTCATTCATCACAGCCTTAGAATATGAGAGAAAGGAAGAAAAATAAGCTCACACTTTGGTGGGGAGCCTGCCAAATCATCACAAAACACATGCACTAAAATATTGGTTGAAAGGCATAATTACTGCTGTGGTCAGTGAAATTTAATAAAATTGAGAATGTATGTCCTTCATCAACCTCACAAACTCATATATGTTTAACTATATGCAAGGTTATAAAAAAGCTACATTAAAAATATTCCTTGGAATTGAAGAAATGTGTGTAGAGATCAGATTTTCAAGGTTTCATATGTCTCATAGATGTCCATGGGATATTAAATAAGGACTCAGATCTGTTCAATATGTAAAAGAAACCAGCAAGTACTCACAAGCAGTTAAGCACCACTTCTGCTAATGACATAGTAGTGCTGGTGTTTGCTTTTACAGTGGATTCCGATTTTCTTCTTTCAGAGTGGAATTCATTTCCCTCTTTTTGTTCTATACTAACCTACTTCTGAAAATAAAAATGAAAAATAAAACTTACAAAATTTCCAAAGAACGCGAGGTTGCCATACATTCATTGAGTATTTTCTGCCACTTAACTACTGCAGATGATCAAGGAGGAATTGTTAGATGGTCTCAAAGCAAAAATTCAGAAAATTACACCAAAACCATGTTGCAAATGGACAACTTGACAGGTAGGCTACGATAGAAATAAATTTACTTGTATGATCCAAATTCTTGTGGTTTGTTTTTCTTTGTTGTTTTTTTTTTTATCATCCTCTTCAAAAGCAAGGATCTGGAGGGGGAAGGAAGATCCCCAAGCAGACAGTAATTTTGTTAGATGTATTGAAATCTATCTGCAAGAGGTGTCAAAGCTGCAGTTCATAGGATAGATCTACCTTTTCTTGTAATTCTTCGGAGCTGTCATTGCATTCAGACTATCTTTCTTTCCATATAGCACTTTTTTACAGAATCTTTTCCAGTGAAAATGTTAACCCTACATCCAAGTTGACTCCTGCTCAGTTGTCACTCTCATCCCTCTGTTGTTGGCAGGAGTTATGGAACACCAGACTTTGTCAGTCCTCTTGAGCAACTGGTTTATTGGTTCATTTCTATTAGCTTTGAAGGCTGTTTTCACAAAGAGGACTCTACTTACGTAGGCCTGCAAGTATGAGATTGTCATTGCTTTAACAGGTCACAAATTTTACTAACTCTGTAAGGCCTCATGACTGAGCTTTTTCAGATTTTTTTTTTTAATCTGGACTTATTTTGGGCTTTTGTGGCACTTTGATTTAGCTTGCTTAGCTGTAACAGTCATTGTTGAGTACTTCTGTTAAGTAACAAGCATTGATAAAAGGTATTCTGTGTGTAATGTATTACCCTAAAATAATGATGAGCTATAGAGAAGTAAAAGCACAGGATGACAGCAGAAACCTTGGAAGTATGAACATAGGACCATAGGCCTCAGGACTAAGAAAAGGTTAGCAGTCATCAGCTAACGATCATCAAAGGAGCGCAACCTTGCCAGCTGGATAGAATTTGTTCCAGGGGATAACAAAGAGTGCAAAAAAGAAGTACTCAGATTATGTAAACCACAACAAAGTACAGTAAATGTGGATGTAGCATGAAATGACAAAGCAATGAAGAGAGAACAAAGTGTTCTCAATATGTCAAAATAGGCCCCAACAATAAGGAAGAAACCCCCAATATCAGTGTCTGGATCCCCACACTAGGATCTGTATCCTGGTGAAGGAGTTGAGATGCTTACAACACACTGTAGCACCCTCAGAAGAGCACCGGTTGTGTAAGCAAAAACCCCTAGAAAAGGTGTTATACGAAGTTTTCTGTATGATGATGTTAATGGCACTAATACTGATTCTCCCTCCCTCTCCCCCGCCCCCCTCCCTCCCCCCCCCCCCCAATAAATTGGGTAATTTGGACTAAAACTGTTAGTATTATGCCAGGACTGCTAATAATACCTATTGCATTTTGACTAGATCTATATTTTAATTAGACTAAGTTGTTGATTTCACATAAAAGATGTGCTGCTTTGGCCCGGAAAGACTATGCAAGTTGTAGCATAAATCTGCTTTTCAATTAGCATAAAGAAAGTTCATGCTCCCATTGTGGAATTTCACAAGCTATGAAAAGACACTTTCTGCTCTTTCAAACTACAAGTTTTCAGCACTCTGTTCAGCCAAGAGAAGTATCAAAGATTTAAAGAAAGACTGTTGAAAGAAATCATTATAACGTTGAATATTTTATGACTATATATGGGTCATTCCAACCCATATAGTTCTTTTTAATGGTTATTCTAGCCCTTCTATATAGTTATTTTTTAAAGCTTAAAGGCCATGATCCTCTGAAAATGAAGTTCATGTAATGGTAGTGAGACCATGTCAATTCTCACAATGTATTATCTCTCCAAAATATGTATTTGGAGTACTAGCTTGACTCAATTTGTAACTCTTTCTTTGAGTCAGCAGGACTTCAGAAATTAGGAAAGGATGGAAACTTTTTGAGATGATAGCTGGAAATTATCAGTCCAAGGAATTTTATATAATATTAATTTTATTGTGCTTCTATTCTTTAGCATTCCAGTTATGAAATTGGTTCCTAAATGGAAAATACCCAGATTATTGTCTGACTGAAGAAATAGAAGTGTCATAAATAAACTGCTGGAAGCAAATTTGTTTGCTCTGTACAACAGACTTTAATTTTCTCCATCACTTTTACAAAAAGTAATTGCATTTGCATGTATATATACAGCACTTTTGTAAACAGTGAGGTCATATACCTTTGTCTCCTTCATTTGATTAATTGCTTCAGTGGCACATCTTTGGCTAGCAAATCTTATGAACATTGTTCCATCAACTATTTGTAAGTAAAATGGATTCAAATCATAGTACAAAAAAACCAAACCAAAACAAAACAAACCAGACAGAGGAATGAGCTAGGGAAAGGCTAGGTGATAGGTCCAAGGTCACAGGAAATGTGTTACACAGTCAGAAGGTGAATACTGATCTATTAATCCAGTGTCTTCGCCACAACCCCATCCAATATTTCTTTAGAGGATCTCAGAAAAGCAGGCTGTAATACAATGTATTCCTGTTACGTAAAGGGATATTTTTTTGCTTATGTATGCATATTCCTTTCTTTTACAGTTTTTTTATCTGTTCAGGTATTCATTCAAAAACACTTTAGCCCAGAAATTAAATTACTTAGTTCTTTCAGTAAACCTAAAGAAGATGAAAATGTCTATAACACAAATTCAAATCTTAAGTGAAAACACAGATAATTTCATGATCAAGCTTCACCTGCTATTAGATCAAAATAAGAAAATGATTTGAGTAAAATTCAAATGCATGCTACAGTTAATTACATCAAATCCATAATTAATCATCTCTGCTGGTTGTTTCCTGTTAGTTTGGGTTTTTTTGTTTGATTGGTTTTTTTTTTTTCAGCTGATCTACATATCTCAGCAAGTACCAAGACCTCTATCCAGTGTTTCATCAAAAGCTGTCTGAGGATAGAATTTCTAAAAAGGTATAAGGAAGGGAATCACAGATGCTGATTTTGTGTGGGAGACTACATTGTACAGGTTGCTTTGTTATTCCCCTGGAAAAACACCAACCCAAATTACTAATCCATAATTAAAATCAGGCATATTCTATACAGTTTCAGTTTGTAATGTGAATATTTCACTAAGGTACCATAAATATTAGCCATGATTCACAAAGAAGTGCTAAATGCTCCATCCCTGGCAGTGTTCAAGGCCAGGTTGGACAGAGCTTTGGGCGACATGGTCTAGTGTGAGGCATTCCTGCTCACAGCAGTGGGGGTTGGAACGAGATGATCTTCAGGTCCTTTCCAATGCAAACCATTCTATGATTCTATGATTCTATGACATTAAACAAAAGCATAATGCTAACAATGCTTACCCATTAAGACTGTCAAGAGAGCCCAAGAATTTCGATATTTACTCTTCAATCAGAAGTAAGGAAATATAAACTGTATATAGTCCATTAAGTAATAGTTTTAAATTTTTGAAAAATTATTAATAATTCAAGGTATCACATAATTTTACAATTTGTGATGTCTGCTGCTCATTAATTCAGAACAATAGGATAAGCAGAAATACAGATTCTAATAAGCTGACATATTACAACCACTAGAATTTACCTGGGGCATCCTATGCAAGATGCAATGATGATGACAAGTTGAGCGGTAAGAGTATATTAAAGTCAATTTCTTTGATTGTTTAGTACCAAACAAACAGCATTACTTTTCAATCTCATGTAATTCAGTTGTGCTGATGTGCTGAAATTAAACCTAATATTCACCTGTCTACTTGATATTTTGTCTTTCCCAGATAGAAGCTATATTCTAACCACACATGAAAATAATTAATATTGAAGAAAAGGCTGTAAATGCAAATACTATTATTTCTGACACTGATGATACTTTGCTGAAGGAATATTTTCTTACCTCAGGAATGCATTACTTGGGGAAGGACTTCTATATAACTCAGATATTTATTTAGTTAGCTAAGAAACTCTGTCAAGAAAGCAAGCTGGGGAGAGGGAGGGCAGGATCTAGAAGGAACTCTAATAATAAGCAAGATTAGGGATGAAGCTACTCAGGGTCTTCACCAGCTTTTCGTAATAACGCTAAGGCACATTCTTTGGTTTCTCTTGGATTCATCTTGACTCCTAGATTCAGAGAGTAGGATTCAGAAAAATCCATTGTTTTCAGCTATTAAAAAAATTTACCTTCTTTCCAGGGGGATACAGGAGTAGCTGCTTAGGTGTATGCTGCTCTGTCTTTGCTGTGTTATTGCAAGTTATTTTGTCCAAGTCTGGAAGCCGTATCAGAAAAAGTTTATTCTATCATGAGCCTACTTACAGCTAGTCCTCTTGTATAGCATTTGCAGCAAGAGAGTTCCTGTGCTCAGCAATACATTCTGTTTCATTCACTTTAGCACCTGTCTCCAGAAGACTGTTAAAATTCTTCTGCATGGAATATGAGGAGAGCATAGTTTTTAAGAGTCTGTATAGAAATGGACTACGTTATATAGATAACTCTCCTAAGGAAGCCAGTTCCAATTTCATGCCAAAAAAAAAAAAAAAAAAAAATTACAGACTGAACATTTGACTAATTTTCAAGTGGAATTTCTCTGTATTTATTGTCTGAAGAAAGTGTTTGTCCATAATTTTGTTTATGGGACTAAAGATATGAGGTAGCAGTACTACATCAGTGAAAGAGGGATGAAAATCTGCTCTCAGCAGATGGCATAACTTGTGACCTGTAATTCCATGGAAGTCTCAGGAATGTATGTATATATTATGTAAGTATTAACTTTAGTTGCAAAACAATAACAATAATGTAAATGAAAGTTTACATAATTGTTCTTTTTTTTTTTTTCCACACCTAATCCCGCACACTCACTCAAGTTAACACTGAGATCAATACAATTTTTGCCTCAATAAGGAATATAAAGTTTGGAGAGGAGATAATATTCTTAAGTGAGAGAACAGCCTCTTTGTACAGAACTATGAATCATACAACAGATTTGCTGAATAGAACACATATTGCCTCCAGCTGAAGAGCTGATTATTCCTGTTTATAAATCAGATAATACTCAGCTGAGGATAACTTCGGATTTTAGAGATCAAAAAGTCATTAGAGGGTTAAAAATAGGGGTTAAAATATAATAAATTAAATATCCAAGCCAAACAGGGACTGGATTTCTGTTTCTACTTCAATGATGTGACAGACTGGAAGCATTTAGTTTTTACATTCTGAATCTGGTCTGGAAATATGTTATATATTTGCTGCCCTCTTGCACTGAGCAGGAGAGAAAAAATGATGCCGTTAATGCTTCAAATCACATGCATATATAAATGGCAAAAACAGTTAAATATCTGTATTCTAGCTCGTGTAGGTTTAATAGCAAGAGATTTGTGAGGGATTTGGAGAGGAAAGTTCCATTAGTATCAGTAAGAGAACTTGTCTCTATTATCTTTATTTTATTTGCTTTTAAATGCACTCACTGTCCCTTGGAGCAGAATAGACTGACAATATACAGTAACCACTCACTGACGTAAGTAATTTAAATGTTTTAAAAGCTGGCTGCATATCTACAAATGAACTACTAAATTACTGTAGACCATAGGTCAAATTATATCTACAAATGAACTATCCAGGTCTATTGCCTGGATAGTAACATTAACATTCTTTTCTACTTTTCTATTGCTGAATTTAGCTTCAGTCCCTGTTGCTACCATCATCTACAAAGCATAAAAAAGTCTTTAAACGAAAGAGATAGATGAGAAAGAGAGAATTTGCTATTCTAATGGGATGTTCCTATTCTCACTCCATCAGAGACTACCTTTTATTGTATTTGAACACTTATCAAGACATATCAGAATGGTTTGGCATAGAAAGATACTTCAAAACTATTGAAATCTAGACATCAGTCTTTCATAGTCCCGTAATACTTTCCTGACAAGTTTCCTACTGTCATGTCTATGCTATAGGACTATACTGACTACAGACTTTGCAGGTGAACACATCAGCTACTTCCTTCTCCTCTTTGCCTGTTTTAAGCAGCACAGTATAATTTGTATGCTTTCTTTTTCAGAATCATGTCACAGAACTGTGAAATAACCATCTTTCGCTTGAATCAGCCATCCACTTCCTACCATCTCTCCAATTTAAGACTTTCTCTTTTACATTCCTGAATTCACACCTTCTCATGCCACTTTCTGAAATGTTGCATTGATGCTTTTATGATACATAAAACCAAAAGAGGCTATCATCTTGTGTATGTTATTCTAGCTACTAAAGCAAACATCTTCTCTTAAAAGCACAGAATAACAAGATAATCTCATACCTATGGCTGTAGGGTTGAACCTTTCAATAGGCAATTATTTTTTACTTTCTGATATTATTTCTTTTTCCAGAGAGTAAGTCTAAGTGGTCCACAAAAAAATCTGCAAATGTGTGCCTAAATTACTGTAGACCATAGGTCAAATTATATAGACTACAGATCATGCAGAGATGATCCATCTGCGTCTCATGTCATATGCCAGTTTCTTTACTTAGTGTGTGTTAGGGAACAGATCTATTAGAGATTAAGTCTTCAGTAAACTTTTATCAGATTATGGTGTGACCATAATGCACTACATGCAATGAAAAGAAATTGATTTACATTGGCTACACTTTCTTTGTATCTACATGGTGATAACCAAGGCAGCCAAATGTAGTGGCCCTAGATCATGCAGATCTGGGCTTAGAACAGCAAACATATGTTCACCATCAACGAAGAGCTGCAGGCCCCTGCACCATCTATTTTTTTCTCCTTACATCAGTGTATATCTTTACCCTTATGTATCACACTTTATGACAAAATTTCAGCAATCAAAACTATGATTACTGTCTATTGTAATCATTTAACCAGATCATTGTAATACACTTCATCTAACTTTAACTTCAGTTTAGAATGAGTCAGCATTATATTCTTCCGCTGTACATGTTTGTGTCTGAGCTAGTCATCCTACACTGTCATATAGGAAAAGGATAAATAAAAAAAAATGGAAAGAAGAAAAGTTAAAATGCGTCTTTAAAATCACTTTGTTTCACATTTGACCACAAAGAGAGCTTAGGATGATTAGTTCCAATATGGTTGTCTACGTTCAATAAGATGAAACCTATTCTAGATGCCTAAATTAGCAGCCCTGTCTCCATTGGCCACCTATAGAGAGCTATGGCAAAAGCTTGATTTCATATATGGCAAATAAGAACCAAAACCTGACCAGGGTGTTTAGAACCATTTAATTCTCCATTCACATCGCAGAAAGCCTTACAAACTTCATTCTTCATCTCAGGCATCTGAGAGGCAGAGAGTGTGTGTTCTTTATCCTCCCACCAAATCAGAGGGGAAAAGCTAATTTAATCTGACATTGATCTAGAGCAACTTTTATTAATATAAAGACCATAGAAATTTAAACTCATGCAAGTTCATGGCACTGCTGGCTGGAAAAGACCTCTGTAATTCATCCTTGTACTTGAAGCAGTACATCAACAGCAGTACCACCAACACTACCTTAAGCTTTGATTTTTTTATCTAAATCCTAAAAACCTCCAGAGATTGAGATTCCTCAATTTTTTGTTGGAAATCTGTTCTTGTGTTGCACTGCATCTGTAGTCAGTATGCTTGTTCTTAATGTTACTGATTCGCAGCATTTGAAAATGAGAGATCCAGAATATGAATTGCTCATATAAATAGGGAAAAATCATTAATTGAGTTAAGACAATAAAGCCATAACAACCGCACAGCTAAAAAAGTCTCAACAATGGGATGTTTTTCTGACCTTCAAACTAGTTTTCTTCTGTTACTTATTTACGTCACACAGCTGAGCCCTTGTAGTTTAACATCGTTATATCTTTTGTTTCTCTTCTACAGTTTTTCACACAATTTCACAAGAGAGGACAATATTTGTTTTTTTATTTTTGAACAGAAGAGCATTTAGAGTTTGGAAGGACCCATAAGCAAAAGGCTAAATGCTTGGGCATTTTGGCTCTAACTTATAACACTTAAACAAATTTGTCTTGGGGTTATATAAACATAAAACACCCCTAAGCATGCCATTGTAGGAAGTAATATGCAGAACACTTTCATAGCCATGTAGGCTAAGGGTATATCATAAGTCAAAAGCAGCATCTGTTCCCTTTGCTAGCCAAGCCATTTAAGCAATGTTTGCTCATCAGTTCATTTTTTTCTTAGCATGATCCAAACACAGTGACAGAAAACAATAAGTGTCTTGGCTGACAAAAAGCCTGGGTTTAGATCTAATCACATTCTTCTGCCAAAATTAAACGTTTATACCAAGTTCTGGTTTTGGCTTTTCTTCTCAAGAACAGTTCAGAGATACCAGTTCAACATAAAAGTGCCCACGAGGGTCTTGTCCAAATTAAGAAAGCTATAGATTGTTAAGTCAAGGATTTTGTAGGTTTATTTGACTTACTAGCTGCAATGACTAATTTTTATTAAAAGGTCATTTTTATAGAGGCTGGCATAGTGGAAATGGAACAGTTTCATAACATCTTTTGTGTCCATTTGGTTAATGAGCCAAAAAAAGTCCTTAAGCTTTAATGGCCCAATCACCCCCTCACTGTAGTCAAGAATAAATAGTATCATCATGGATGTTAATCGTCGTAAGACTCACTGAGAAAAGCTGCTGTGACTAAATAGTTCTCCCAAAAGGGACAAAAAAGAACAAGTTAAGGAAAGCCTCAGTTTTTAAGACAACTGAAAATAGTCATTATAGTAGATGCAACTCCCATCTCTCATCACAAAGTACCAGCTAGTATGTCAAGAAAGGTATCAATGGCAGAAAAAAATGGAAAAGAATGAGATGACAGAGCGAAAGTGGAACACAGGACATTAGGGTCAAACCCCAGGCAGGGCACATGCCCAGTTGTGTGAAAAGGCTTCAAAGAAGCTGACTCCTGGAGTTCTGTTCCCTTCCATATTGTGATAACATCAAAAAGCAACTTGAATACAAAGAACAATTTAAATTACTTCAGTCATATTTATCTGCTTAACTGGGTTATTTTGAAAAATTGGTTATGTAATGTTCATTATATGCTTTGAAAAACAAAGGTGTATTTATTATTTTAGACACAGCAGTCAATGTGGTTAGAACTGTGAAATGTTTTTTCATCCCGAATTCTTGTCCTCAGGAGTTGCAGCTTTCTGAAATTTTTTAGACTTTGGGCAAAGGCTACATACAATCCAACTTTGAGCAAAGACAATTTGTCTGTTATTTAACTCAGGCTTCATAAACGTAGAGATCAAGAAAGACCTGTGCATATCTAGTTTGACCTCCAGTATAATATATGACATAGCATTTCAAACAGGAGTTTCCACTTTCAGTAGAGTGGCAATTGAACTGTGTCTTCTCTTTAGAAAAAGGCACGCTGTCTTGATTTAAGAATTTTTTCAGGCAACAAATAATCCCCACAATTACATTATAATAGAGCAAGGTAACAAAATACACTTTTCCACTTAAAACAAAGAAAGAGGGAAATAATTAACTATCATTTCTCAGCTCTGCCACTGAAAGAATTAAAATCTGGACTGTGAAATTTGGAAGCAATAGTTCTTTCATTGAACCCCTTAGGAAATCCTAGAAAACTTATTCTGATTTCACAAGGTTATACAATTTTTAAATGCATGCAATACCTTTATTCTAGCTTCTATTCCCCCCAGATAAAACATAAAGTAAGCAGTAAAGTATTACTTCAAGAAATCTATCTGCAGAGTAACATATTCATAGAGCTAGAGAGCATAATAGTTCAAGGGAAAACTTTGCAACCAGTTTTGGAAATATAAAATTTGAGCTAGCTTTTCGTGTTGGCATCAAAATGCAGAGCTAATTCTCAACTCAACTACTGAAAATGAAGTAGAAAGACCCTGCTGAAGATGCATTATGAATAGTGACTCATCTGAATACAACTACCTAATGTTAGAGGCCCTACTAGAGACCCAGTTTATTAGGCATAAATGTCTATATACGTTCATTAAAGACATGTTGAGAAGGATTATAATGTGGCTGAAACTTATCACTGTGTGTATTTCTTGCTTATAAACAGATATTATCACCAGCTTCTACAGTTTAGAGAACTGCCACCACTACTGCAGAGGGTCCAGGGAGCAGTTCTTGGAAATTATGGAATAAAAAGCATGTCATGAATTGTGACTAAATAATGCACTGTAGATTAAGTATACTATGTAGAAAAATAGTGAACAGATGTCAGGAACAATGGGCTAAATAAAGATTTGAACCTACAAAGACCTGCATTTACTCTGGTCAGTAGTACGTGAGTGGGAACATAGGAGTAACTATTTTTTCTCTGTAACAAATACGCTCAGAATCAGGCTATTAGTTTTGTAGTTAATGGACATAGCTTCTAAAAGGCACCTAATAAAACTAGCACTGCTCAGACATATGCCACTAAATTAGCTTAGTTAACTGGCTCACCCTCTCAATTAGATTGACAGAAATCTATACTTCTAGAAAGGAAATATAGAGTAGAGTTGTGGATTAAAATCCCATTGACAAAGCATTTCAGCAGGTGATTAGTCTGAAACACCTGCTTAATTTCTACTGAAGCTAAGGAAACTTTCGTACGTGTTCTAGAACTTTACTGAACAGTTGAAGGGTGATATTATTAAATTATGAATCACAGACAAAAAATAACATGCTATATAACAAGTCTGATTTACAAGACATTCTTACATGGAATTAGGTTTAATAATAGAAGACTGGAGGAAAAAAGCAATCACAGGTATCCAGGCCACCAGTACCAGAAAAATACAGACACTACTCTAAGACATTGCTTTGAGTTACAATGTACACATTGTCAAAGATTACAAACGCTTATTGTGCACCAGGGTTATACACAAAACCTCGAATTTGTCACTCCCTGTCTGTACAGTGCTCAGAAAGACAGGATTAACATTCCCTCACTGCCATTCTTGAAATGAATTTATTATTCATTTGTTCGACTATGATCATTTGCTATGCAATATCAAAGCATTTTAAAAATGGGTAAACTGTGAGTGGTGATCTCATCACTAGAAATAATTGTCAGAAAACAATTACAAAGAACCATATATTCCAGGGCATAACTCCACATGCCATGGATGGATAGATAGAACTATCAGAATACAATAAAGACACCTGGTTTTTCTTCCGGGCCACATCTATATGAAATAATATGAAAGGAAGTTTGGAGATGGCACAGGGTAAGTGACTTAAAGAATAGAAGTCACCCTTTCGTCAGCAACTCCTACATACAGTGTTGTTTTTTCCTGTATTTTTTATTTAGCTTGTTTTGTGGCATGAATTCTGAATATGAGCAAGGGTGGTAATCTGTGTACATTTGCCCAGACCAGGCAGTGTTATTTAGAAGCCCTTTAAGAGCTATTATCAGTAAAAGCAAAAAGAAACTACACTTCTTATTGTGCAGAACATGAAGTCATTTAACATGAAACAGATGAGACAGAAGTTTTTTTAAGCTATTTTTGCCTCAAGGTTCTCTGTGGGTAGAGGATACAGAGCTAAAATGATCTGTGGTTTTATTTATAACCCCATTTAAATCACAAAAATAACTCTCCAAGTTCTTCATAAGCTATCTCATAAAAATATTACTCCAGAAATCTGGTTTAGTTCATTTTCGATTAAGATATTTGCATCTTTTTGAAACCAGTGTAGCATGATATAAAGGAACCCAAATCTTAATAAAGATGCTATTTCTGATATTGGGGGATGGTGAGTGAAAATACAGAAATATTAGCATATATAGAATATATATTTCTTATACATAAAATACTTTTTTTTTTTTTTGTAAAATAAATGGTCTGATATTAATCTTGCCTCAAAAATATATATGTCAGGTCCATGAAAGAAATAAAATATCCAGATAGATGTCAAAATACTTTCCCATTAAATGAAAAATTAAGTAACAGGTTGTTATAGAAAGAATGCAGGAAGTGAAGGAGTGGATGGAATGTGTTATTATGGAGATAACTATCACAGGGAATTAATAATTTCTTGGATGCACAGACAACAGCAGATAGAATAATATAAACTCATTTTAGGACCAGAAAAAGCCATAAAGAACCTTTTTATTCCAGGTCATCATCATATAAAAGTTGGCTACCTGGATTCCAGTGCTGACTCCAGAATTATTTGCGAGAGCACCTTTAGGAAACTCATTGTTGCCCTGAATGGAGCACAGCTCCTCATACAGGAGCTCTTATTTTCCTAAGTAAGGAATACAAGAAAGCATGCAATGGAAAGGGGCCTGTAAAACAGAGGCAAGAATAAAGGAAGCATGTGTAAAAATAAAAGCAAATCACAGAAATGAGAAAAAAATTTCAGGGTTAATGTGCTCCCTGAGGAAGCTAATTTTCATTGCCGTTCTGTTCATGATAAAATGTATTTTAATCCCCTCTGCAGATTAAAAAGATAAAAATTCTGGAGTCTCAACCCTTCATCTTACCTAAATTTCATTACTAACTTTGATGTTGCATTTAAAAGGCTTTCATATGTTTCCACTGAAAACATAATATTCTCTGACCTGTGAATGCTGAACCCACTGTTTTAGCTATCCTGGTTTAGAAGCTAGTCACTGTCCTAGCTAGTCTCGATTAGAAACTAGAGGATGGATGTTTCTGTCCTATTTCTATGTCCCAAACACCAAAGATCATTATCATAGTTTAGCTTACTTAAAGCATGATCTTATCTTTTATTCCCAGCAGCTTTCCACTGTCAGGTCTAGACTTCATGGCCAGGAGGAAGATTTAAGTGTAGTATTGATAAGCTGATTATAGATGGCAAATAATCTCCATGCGTTCACGTGTAACTCCATGAGTATGTAGAAAGCAATGAAAATCAGAGAACAGGAAGCAAGTTCACAAACTAAGCCCCTGGCAGTCGGCCTGCCTTATTTGTGGTATCACTTTTTATGACAATGCCTGAACAAAAGCCTGAAGGATTAATTTGGGCACCACCCCAAACCCCAGAACTGGTCTGCACAATTTATATACTTTCACTATGAACAGTCCTTTATCACCTGGCACTTTTCATTCTCAAAGATCACTGCTTTCTCTCATGTAAATTCTAGGGTCTGAAATAGTTTCATGCTGTAAAAACACTCCTCTAGTTGGCCAAAGTTCAACCACCAAATTGTTTCAGACACATTCAGCTTAAAAAAAAACCCACAGAAAATGATAACTATACGATAGGGCCAAGAAGCTACACCATGGGGCTAAGTGCGATGTAGGGTGGATGCAGGTGCTGTGCTGCAGAAGTAGCCAGGCTTAGGCACCAAAGATATCAGTCTCCACCAGGTGCCCTTAGAGAGGAAGGAACATAATCAGCCTGTATTTTTCTTTAATTATCAGTATAGTCATAGTCCATGGGTCCAGCTAGAAATGCATCTTTGGTTTATGAAATCTATCAAATGAACCAGCAATGCATTTTTAAGAATTAATGGAAAGGGATCAGCAAGGCAGAATGGGAAGGATGCAGGCATTGACAGTGCTGTAGAGACCCATTGGAGGACATGTAGGGAAAAAGGGAGCAGGGAGGAGCTAAAGGGAGGTAGATAGAAAGTAGTATAAATGGGCTGGTTGTGTGTAAAATGAGCATTGTGCCCAGACACCACAGTCTGTCCTGTTTCACGAAATCCTTTCTTAATGGCATCTCTGAGTAACCTCGCTCCCTACACTACATGTGTCAGTGCCACCTAATGGGGGGATACGGGTGTGAGGAGACTGGGTGCCAACTCCTGGGTCAGATCGGGGTGTGGGCACCCCTGGCCTGTGGTGTCAGCTACTGGGACCAGTGAGGTCTTGATGTCAGCTGCTGGAGCTGGTGGGTCCTTAACCTCCAGTCACTGAAGGTGGGAACTGTGTGTGTCCTGAAAACCAGCTACTGAGGGGGATGGGTGTGACACTTGGTCCCAGTGGCTGGATCAGGACCACAGGTCACAGCCTGTGTGCTGTGTGCCAGCTGCTGGGAACAAGTGTCTTGGGGTGTGTGTATGGATTTGCTTGGGGTGTGCAACCTGGTGTGCTTGGGGTGTGTGTATGGATTTGCTGGCTAACTCAAAGCAGGACCAGCTGGCAAGCGGAGGGCCCCGGGTCTGTGCAGAGGTATCATTCAGGCAAAGGGTCCATGCTGGTATTTGGGGGAACCCATGGGTGTGGGGTACCTGAGGGATAAGTGTGTGAGTGCTGCGTGTGTGCAGCGAGCACCCGGCTGGGCCCATGCTCAGCTTTGCTGGTGGTTGAACCTGCAAACTAGCAAGCACCAACCATATTCAGCAGCTCCAGTGGCTGGGCAGAAGGAAGTCCTGGGCTGGCCAGGCATGCTCCTAACATCCCTTATCTTCTGGGACCTGATGGGCTGTACCCATGGGTGCTAAGGGAGTTAGTTGATGTCACTGTGAGACCATTCTCCATCATCTTTGGAATGTTATGGTGATCAGAGGAGATCCCTAAGGACTAAAAGAAAGCAAATGTCCCTCTGATCTTCAAGAAAAGCAGGAAGGATCCAGGGAGCTACAGACTGGTCAAGCTCACCTTGATCTCTGTGAAGGTGATAGAGCAAATAATCATGGAAAACACTTTCAGACCTATGAAGAAGATGATGGGAGTAGTTGGCATCACTTTATGAAGTGAAATCATCCTTGAGAAACCTGACCACTTTCTCCAATGAGATGACTGGCTTAGTGGATGAGGGGATTGTTGTATACCTTGAGTTTAGTATAGTTTTCAAGCCTATCTCTTGTAACATTTAAATTGAACAAATTATGGATAGTGAGGTTCAGTGACAATTGGCTCATGTGCTAGAACCAAAAGATTATGGTCATCACTGTGAAGTCAGTTAGAGCAAGTCACCAGTTGTTTTCCCAGGGGTTCACAATGGGGCCAATATTGTTTGACATGTCCATAATTTTTTGGGCCACAGTGCACTATCAGCAAGTTTGCAGATGATGCAAATCTGGGATTAGTGTTTGATAACCAGAGTGTTGTGCTGCCATTGAGTGGGACCTCAACAGGCTGGAGAACTGGGCAGAATGGAATCTAATGCAGTTCAGCAAAGGCAAATGCAAAGTCTGGAACCTGGGAATGATTAACCCTGCACCAGCACATGTTGGGGACTGACCAACTGTAAAGTAGCTCTTCAGAGAAGGTCCTGGGAGTGCTGGTGGACAACTTGACTATGACCCAGCAATACACCTTGGCAATGATTCTGAATTGCTATGATTCTGTCAGTTGTATTTCTTGCGTTATTAGGATAGACGAAGTCAGTATGACTGGCTATTCATAGTAGCCGATGCCCCTACATAAGAAGTCATTCCACTTTTCCACAGAGTTAAATGAGAATTAAAAGAAAAAAAGAAACTAAAATGAAATTACCCATTAATGAAGATTAATCACTCTATTTTTACTTGCTATGAATTAAAGTGATAATGGATTAAGACAGTGAAGACCAAAAATAATAAATTCAGCATGTGCAGTTCATGATTTTTAATTTTTCAAAACAACCTTAATCTAGCAAATAAGAAAGTAAACATTAAATCAACACCGAATGATCTCATCATGATAATCCTTTTATTTTACAGTATTTCTGGCTTTTAAATTTATTTCAGATTTTGCATATGTATTTTTTCAATATATGCTCTGAGTCATTTTGAAAGT